>NC_045428.1:373861761-374163511 GCF_902635505.1 Sarcophilus harrisii
TTCTCTTTTGTGCCTGTCTGTCACAAGGTGAAAACATATAAACAAAGACAAATATACAACAGACTGAAACATAAAGAAGATGCATTTTTCAAGGACAAGCCTACTCATGCTAGAAAGGTAGGATTTAGGGGAAAAAAACAGACAAGTTTGTTTTTGTTTCCTCCTAGTTACTATGGATCAGGAAACTAATTACCTCTACCTTTACTTAAAAGACTAAAGCATTGTTTGCCAAAATTATTTATCTGTAGATTGAGATACCAAAGTAATTACCTTGAGGGACACCATGGAACAGTGGAAAGATCATGCCTTTCATTTCAGAAGATGGGTTCTGGTCTTAATTTCTCTGTGCCTCAGTTTTCTCAATTATATATAGGTGTGTTGTACTACATTCTTTATTATCTCCCTTCTAGCTCCAAATCCATGAACCTGTGATCTTTGGAAGCTTTATTCTGAGGTATTGACAACTTAAGGTAGATAAAACTTCTTACGATCTGCATTGGTTCCTTTTGCACAAGTTCCAGTAGTCACATAACACCAAATACAACATGGAGAAATTCTCCCTCCGCCTCCCACGGCCAAGAATGTTTCAATATATCTGGATGCTTGCAATATATTTCCCTTGACTTGGAAGTTTCAGAATTTGGCTATAAAATTTCTGGGACTTTTTATTTTGGGATCTCTTTCAGGAGATGATCAGTGGATTCTTACAATTTCTATTTTACCCCTTGGCATTACAATATCATGACAATTTTCCTAAATAATTTCTTGAAAGGTAATGTTCAGGATCTTTTTTGACCATAACTTTCAGGTATACCAATAATTTTAAAAATATCTCTCCTGAATCTATTTTCCAGATCAGTTATTTTCCCAATGAGGTATTTCATTTTTTTTATTTTTTTTTATTTTACTTTATTATATCTTGATTTCTCATAAAGTCATTAGCTTCCATTTGCTTAATTCTATTTTTAAGAATTTATTTTCCCAAGAAGGCAGAAATAGTAAATGCTTTCTTTTCAGATCATGATGCAATAAAAACTACATTCAACAAAAAGTTAAGGGGAAATATACCAAAAAGTAATTGGAAACTAAACAATCTCATCTTAAAGAATGATTGGATGAAACAGCAAATTATAGATACAATTAATAATTTCACTCAAGATAATGACAACGATGAGACTTCATACCAAAATTTGTGGGATGTAGCCAAAGCGGTAATAAGAGGAAATTTTATATCCTAAGAGGCTTACTTGAATAAAACAGAGAAAGAAAAGATTAATGAATTGGGCTTGCAACTAAAAAAACTAAAAAAAGACCAAATTAAAAACCCCCAATCAAATGTTAAATTTGAAATTCTAAAATTAAAAGGAGAAATTAATAATATTGAAAGTAAAAAAACTATTGAACTAATTAATAAAACTAAGAGTTGGTTCTATGAAAAAGCCAATAAAATAGATAAGCCTTTAGTAAATCTGATTAGAAGAAGGAGGGAGGAAAATGAAATTAGTACTCTTAAAAATGAAAAGGGAGAAATTTCCTCCAATGAAGAGGAAATTAGAGAAATAATAAGGAGTTATTTTGCCCAACTATATGCCAATAAATTTGAAAACCTAAGTGAAATGGATGACTACCTCCAAAAATATAGACTTCCCAGACTAACAGAGGAGGAAGTAAATTGCTTGAATAGTCCCATATCAGAAAAAGAAATAGAACAGGCTATTAATCAACTCCCTAAGAAAAATCCCCAGGACCAGATGGATTTACATGTGAATTCTACCAAACATTTAAAGAACAATTGGTCCCAATGCTATATAAATTATTTGATAAAATAGGGAATGAAGGAGTCCTGCCAAATTCCTTCTATGACACAGATATGGTACTGATACCTAAACCAAGTAGGTTGAAAACAGAGAAAGAAAATTATAGATCAATTTCCCTAATGAATATTGATGCTAAAATCTTAAAAAAAGATATTAACAAAAAGACTACAGAAAATCATCCCCAGGATAATACGCTATGATCAAGTAGGATTTATATCAGGAATGTAGGGCTAGTTCAATATTAGGAAAGCTATCAATATAATTGGCCATATTAATAACCAAATTAACAAAAACCATATGCATCTCAATAGATGCAGAAAAAGCATTTGATAAAATCCAACATCCATTCCTATTAAAAACACTTGAGAGTATAAGAATAAGTGGACTTTTTCTTAAAATAATCAGCAGCATCTATTTAAAACCATCATTAAGCATCATATATAATGGGGACAAACTGCAACCATTCTCAATAAGATCAGGAGTGAAACAAGGTTGCCCACTATCACTGTTACTATTTAATATTGTATTTGAAATGCTAGCTTTGACAATAAGAACTGAGAAAGAGATTAAAGGAATAAGAATAGGCAACAAGGAAACCAAATTATCACTCTTTGCACCATGATATGATGGTATACTTAGAAAACCCCAGAGATTCTACTAAAAAGTTATCAGAAATAATCCACAACTTTAGCAAAGTTGCTGGTTAAATAATAAAACCACATAAGTCATCAGCATTCTTATATATCACTAACAAAATCCAATAGTCAGAGTTACAAAGAGAAATTTCATTTAAAGTAACTACTGATAATATAAAATATTTAGGAATCTATCTGCCAAGGGAAAATCAGAAACTTTATGAGCAAAATTACAAACCACTTTTCCCACAAATTACGTCTGATCTAACCAATTGGAAAAATATTAAATGCTCTTGGATAGGGCAAGCAAATATAATAAAGATGACAATATTACCTAAACTAATCTATTTGTTTAGTGCTACACCAATCAGACTCCCAAAAAACTATTTTATTTTATTTTTTATTTAATAGCCTTTTATTTACAGGGTATATGTATGGGTAACTTTACAGCATTAAAATTACCAAACCTCTTGTTCCAATTTTTCCCCTCTTACCTCCCCCTCCCCCAGATGGCAGGATGACCAGTAGATGTTAAATATATTAAAATATAAATTAGATACACAATAAGTATACATGACAAAAGTGTTATTTTGCTGTACAAAAAGAATCAGACTCTGAAATATTGTACAATTAGCTTGTGAAGGAAATAAAAAATGCAGGTGGGCAAAAATATAGGGATTGGGAATTCAATGTAATGGTTTTTAGTCATCTCCCAGATGACCACATAGTTAAAGCTGTTACACTAACATATATGTATTATGGGCCAGAACTCTGAAACAAGGATTCTTATAAGATGTTAAGTTAGTAGAATTGATGAGACAATGTTTATCTAATTTAGCATGGTGCTTAAATAGTTTTCTAAGTTCAGTATGATTGATTTAATCTTACATCAAATAATGATTTCCTAGTGATATAATGATTGCTTTATATTCAGTGTAGAGCATATAAGCTGAGACAACCTCAGCCAAAAGATGCAGAAACAGATTCATTCCATTGTCCACCTTTGTGTTGCCTGGAGGCTAAAGCACAAACCCTTGGACTCAGACTCACTTCATCTCACACCACAGTGATGGCTTGTTCTTCTGCATTTTCTCCACTGAAACCAAGTCTCCTCTGAAGGCCACAAGAAAGCTAGCTGAGCACCAGACAAAGGATACAATAGATACTTTTGAACTTTAACAACTGGCTATTCTTGTGGTGATTACTCTACTGAAAAGAAGGCTGCCCCAGAGACCTCAAGAAAATCAAACTAAGAACACTACCAGTACATGTATTATTGTGGGTAGCATCTTGTTGAATGAGAGATTTCAAAACTGTGTTTTTACTGTATTTACTTATTTTATGTAATAAAACTAGACATCTATAATTCTTAGAAAATTCTGTGTTGGAAACTATGACATGATTAGGAAAATTACACACGAGCATTCACTTGTTCTCTTTTTTATGATTGTATGTGTGGATTTTTGTGTTTGCATGTATATGTATACTAAATTAAAGAGCTCTTGAACATGTACTTCTGTACAAAAGAAGCTAGCTTGTGAACCAAATAAAGTTTTGTACCTGGAATCAGATCCTGAGCTGAAATCCTGTCTTAAACATTTACTTACTTTGTTGCAGTTTCTTCTAATGTAAAATAGGGTTGATAATAATGATAACACCTCCCTTAAAGAGTTATTGTAAGTAACAAATGAAGTAATACCTGCAAGTTTTAATCTAGGCATGTAGTATGAATACTTATTCCCTTCCCTTTTCCTTATAAAGATAATGAGGAAGTTGACATACTGGTTAATAGTTTTTTGTTTGTTTTTTAATGTGTTCTTTTTCTAGTAATATTTTTAATAATAATCATAATGTTTTCTACTCTTTGAATCTTTTTATTGAAAATAAATATCGAATGCCTTAGATTTGAGTCATATTCATCACAGATTTATTCTGTGTATATATATATATATATATATATATACATATATCTATGTATATATACATAGATATTAATGTACATATGTATATTGTAAAGTGCAGTTTCTATCTCAATCTTTACTTTCATAAGTATTCTTTATACTTCCTTACTTAAAACATTAGTTCTGATTCATTAGGATTTGTGAGGGATGGGTTTAGTGCCAGCATCCTGTTACTTCAAATTTGATATTGGGATGAAATGACACTCTCTTCTGTTCATATGAAAAAAAAAGTCAAAGGGTATATTCATTCATAGCATATAAAAGCCATCAACAAGAATATAGAAGCATTTAGTTTCCACTTTGGCAGATACTTTCACCTTCAATAATATCTCAACTCAGCAAGGCTAGGTATGGTGATTCATGTGGTTTTCAGAATTTAATAAGTATGAGAGGCTCACACTCCACAAAGAGGCATTTTTCCTTACTTTCAAGAAAATTTGCCAATAGAAAGAGCAGTCAACTAAGTTCCAGGGATGCCTTTATCTCTTTTTAGAGAAAATGTATTGCTATTAAGGGAGAATGAGAAAATCAGGAGTCAAACCTATGTTTTGGGTCTGGGAGAGATAATGGTCTAAACCTATATTTTGGGGATATACTGGGAGATACAAATTTTATCACAGAAGTCAAATAATGGCTGTAATGTTACTAATGTTGAATTTGAAAATTTAGACTCAACAAGAATTTAATTGAGCCTTAGAAATTTGGGAAAATATGTTGAATATTATGGTTTTATATTGAGCTTTTTCTAGATTTGTATGTTCTTTATATGTGGCAACATAGAAAGAGATCTGAATTAAGAAAACCTGAGTTCAAATCTTTTATCTGCAATTTATTGCTATGGGAGTCTAAGGAAATCCAGCTAATGTCTCTAGTCTTTAGCTTTCTTATCTATAAAATGAAAGAGATTGATAGATTATGTATAAGTTCTTTTCAATTAGAATCTTTTATTTAACTTAGAAATGTCATATTTCTTTTTTAAAAATTACCCTACAATGTTATTTTAATGTTCTGTGAGATGATGCCGCCTATGACCTTTCTTCAAGTCTCATTTAGACTTGTCTTACACATTTTTATTCTCAACTCATGATCTACTCATCTTCTATTTCTTGACTTGCAAAGATATCAAGTATTTGTGTGTGAAATGTTTCTATGTCTTTTTGACAATTGTTTGAAAAGAACATTTATAATGATCGAATTTCCCTATGAGCTAGTGATTCAGTCAAAATCTTTATTTTCATCTATTCTTAATTTTTCAGTCAACAGGTTGTTTCCATATGTTGAATTGGAACGGCTGAAATACATAAATTATCTTCTATCATTATCCTTTCATAGATGGTATTGATTTTTACTTGTAATCAAATGAGACAATGGCTTGGATGCATAAAGACAGCTGGTTTCAAACTAATTATTTCTTGTCTGATATTATCTATTTCTTAGCATTTTACATTTATTTTTCTGTTGTGAATTTGAATTTAATCATTAAATATTTCATATATTTAGAATTTCAAAATGATTATATAAGAAATTGGAAATATCTAACATAAAGATATATATGAAAGTTACATAGATCAACATATTTATATGTTAATTTTTATATTACATATATTTTATACTCTGTACACTTCTGTGTCTTTTCTTTGCTTTTTTACACTTAAAATGTTTTACTAATCTCTTTCCTTAAATCTCTCTCACTACTCAACTCATTAGCCTACCACATCCCATCATCTTTCTTCTTTTGAAATCACAACTGTTGCTTTGAATAAACTGTGATATGGTTCAATTAAATTTTCATGATAGTGTTTCATACTCTTTAAATTCAATTTCTTTCAGCTATGGTCTTCAAAAGATATTCACAATTTATTGATGACAGTTCTCTGAGTAGTATACAATATTTTGGTTCCTTTCATTTTGTAATCTTGAACTATACTTTCCAAGAAATTTTCCTCCCAATTATACTTTTCTCCAATTCACCATTGAAGTCACTGAAAATCAAAGTATATGTTGAGTTGGTATGAAGGATCTTGTCAGTTTCTTTACAGGTTTTTATTTCCTCTACTTATTGAACAGAAATTGGTAGTGGATAAGCAATGATAATTTTCTGGCTTATTTTTTCACTTCTTATTATGACTATTGTAAGGCATGATGGATTGTTTTATAAAATTGTTTTTGTCATCTTTGGGATCACAGTGTAACCCATTTTTATAAATTATCTATTCATTTCCCTGAGAAGAAACCAAGCTATCCTTACATGTGCTTACAATTTCTATATAGTTTTCAGTTTTTTGTGTGTTATATATTTGTGTACACACATACATAAATGCACATGTATTTTACGTATAAAAAAATAAGTTTATGTACTTCTTCCAGTAATTCTTGGTAATTGGACAAATACTCATATTTATATTACTAAGAGTTCAATTGTTATCATTAGATAGTTTGCAAAACTATGTAACTATGTACAAATCTATTTTTTTCTGCATCTCTTCAGGATACAACCACATAGTTTACAAACTCATTTTTATTTAGATGCTCTCTGTTGTTTTATTTATTAAGTAAATCATTACACATTTATTAAATCAGTAATATGTTCCAGATACAATGCTAATAGCTAGGAATCCAAAGAAAGGCTGTAATGTCTTGGCTAGCTCTTTGGAGGACCTTGGGATAAGCCAGAGTCCTTGGTCTTTAGGTGGAGAAGTGAAGGAAACAGGAGAGCTGCCACATAGCTAGTCAAAGATGGTGTCTGGACTCTGGAGTCTGGGACCTGAAGTCTTTTCTGTCTGAGAGTGCTGCGGCTGAAAGATTTCTGTGTCTTTCCCTCAGCCCTTAAATCCTTCCCTATGATTACTTCACTATACCACATTAAGCATACACAGCCATAAGCACCATTCTGTGATTCAAGTATACTTTTTCATAGTTCCCTACAAAATACAAAAGACAGCTCTTGTTCTGAAGGAGCTCACTATCTTCTGAAAGAGACAAGGTGCAACCAACTATATACAAATAAGCTATATGCAGACAAAATTAGAATATGAAAGGGGAAGACATTAGAATTAAGGGATGATTGAGAAAGGTTTATTGCACAATGTAGATAGGATCATATTTAAAACCTGAAGCCAGGGAAGTCAGGAGATAGAAATGAGAGCTCTAATTCCAGGTAGGGAGGACTGGTAGTGAAAATTTCCAGAGGCAGGAGATGATGGTTCTTGTTTAACAAAAAGCAAAGTATGTCAGTTTACTAGTTTTCTGAGTACCTTAATGGGAGAGAGGAGTGTCAGGATAAAAGTAAGAAAACTAAAAAGTCAAGAGAAGGGAAGGTTAGGAAAAGCTTTCAGTCATAAACAGAGAATGTTATGTCTTATATTTAATCCTGGATGAAATAGGGAACCACTATAGTTTCTAGGAGGATGGAGTAGGCTTATGTATCATTCTTGTTCTTTAGGAAAATCACTTTGGCAGTTAAATAAAGATGGACTAGAGGTGAAGAAAGACTTGCAGTATTTAGACCAATCAGTAGACCCTTACAATAGTTTAAATGTGAGATATAAAAGCCTGAAAAGTAGCAATGTCAGAGGAAAAAAATCAGAGTACATAAGAGGTATTATGAAGGTAGAATCGTTTATTAAAAAATGACAAGATAATGAGTATGGGGTGGAAGAAACATGAGAGAATGAAGAGCAAAGAATGTCACCAAATGCAAAGCTGGGTAGATAAGGGATTAGTAAGAGAAGATAGTTTGAGGTAAATTATGAGTTTAATGATGGACATGTTGAGTTTAAGAATTCTGGGGAAAATGCATTAAGCTTCTTAAGAACCAGTTTTGGAACCTGGAAGCTGCAAGAGATTAAAGCTGGGTAAATCCATCTGCATAGAAATGATAATTGAATTCATTAGAGCTTATGAGATCAGCAAGTGAAATAATATAGAGGAAAAAGAGCAGAAGGCCCAAGACACAGCTCTGGGAGATATTCATAGTGAACATGTAAGAGCATGAACAAAGGAGACTGAGAGGAAGCAGTGAGAAGGTAGAAGGAGAACTCTGAAAGAGTAGAATCACAAAAACCTAGAGAGAAGGAAGTATCAAGGAAAAGGCTATGGCAGTTGTAATCAAAAGGTGGAAAGAGGTCAAGAAGAATAAGGAATGAAAAAAAGGCTACTAGATTTCAATTAAGAAATAATGGCTAACTTCAGACAGAGAAATTTTGGTTGAATGATGCAATTGGAAAACAAATTGTAGAGAATTAAAAGAGTGAGGAATCTATTGTAGGAAACAAAAGGAAGAAATGTGAAACAACAGCTATCTCAGAGGAATAGACATTCTATGTAAAGAATAGAGCAGCCCATGAGACTTGGCGTGAGATGGTATAGGGCCTTCATAGATAATCAGGAAATAAATCATTTTTATACCCAAATCCTTAATTAACAATAATAATCTTCTATGTTGGAACAAAAATATGAAATAAAAGTATTGTTAAAGAAAAAAGATTAAAGATAACTAAATCTCTCATTGATTGATTATATCTATTACATATTCTTTGCAAAACATTTTCCTAACCATTGAATGGAAAAAATAAAACAAAACAAAGAAAACCAACAACAGTATTTATATGTAGAAGTGATATTTATGGTCATAAAAGAGTTTGAAGGGCCACAAATTTGGAATCAGAGTTCATTGGAACCCACATGAAACTTGCATTCAAATAAAAATGGTTTTTGCTTATTATTCCTCAAATAGAATATATGTGTTTTGTCCCAGAAATGGAGAAGTGCTTTCTCCTCAGAGTAAGCATGCTCAATCCTTATTGTTACAAATCTGACCACCATTCCCCAGTTTTTCATCTCAAGAAGCATGGGCTATGTAGTTTTAAAGACTAATTGTAGGGAAGAAGAAAAAAATTCAAGACTACCTTGTGCAATTTTGGTCTTTTACCTAGTTCAGTAGAGCAAGATTTCATTTTCTCATAAATAAGGCACACATTGTTTGACATGTTAAACTTTTTATTTAACCACAATATTTTCCTTTGGGAACATATTCTTCAGAGATGAGGAATTCTGATTTTGCTCCTTTCGATGTAAAGATTTTTTTGTTTGCTTGCTTGTGACACTGTATTTTACAGGAAGTTCTATGTTATATATCTGTTCATATAATGATTTCATAGTTCTAAGCTCTGATATATTTAACAAAATGCAACAGTTGTGTTTTGAAGTGGTGTATACTCTTCCATTTAATAATACTTTCAAATATTATAAAAAGCTTTTCACAGAACATGATAAGCCACTAGTTTCAAGGAAGACCTGCTCCACCTTTGATGATGTTGCATTATTTAAAAAGAAAGACAGGGCAAATTCCATACCATTGAGTAAGACATTTCTTCGGTTATATGATTTTTGTCATTGGAGAAGACATTGTGAATAGAGATAGATTAAAACAGTAGAAACTCAAGTACTATTTTAGTCAGTCATAGATCATTTTAGATGCAAACACCACACATGATAAAAGAAGTACTGTGAAACATGGGGAAGTTCAGGTCTCCTTTTTATTAGAAGCTAATTTTATAGAGCAAGGTTGGAAGGAGAAGTCAAGATGGGGATATAAATTCTGTTCTCAGATACTCATGCAGAACTTCCATTTTGTGCTCTGCTGATTCTTATAGTGGAAATCTGGAAAGAAAGAATTTTTGGTCCTATTTTTTTCCCCTTCAGTTGCTATGCTATGTATTCTGAATGAGTACAAAGAAAATTGTACTTCACATACTCTATTTTACCAGACTACAAAATACATTTTCAAATTGTCAATATGTTTTTAATGAAGTTCAATTTTAAAGAAAAGCCTAGCAATTAGCATTTGCAAACTATTTTGCGGCATACACACACACATACACACACCCACACACCCACACACCCACACACCCACACACACACACATATATATATATATATATATATACACACACACATAAAAATTCAATAAATATCTCCAAACATAAATTTCAATACTTAAGTACACAAATTTTTTTAAACTGTTTATATGATCTTCATATTCATGGAAGACCAAGAAAGTATGACTAAAGCCATAGTATAATAACAGATCAGAGCTGCATTTAATGTAAGAAAAATTACATTTCTAGAAATTAATTTATGGATATAAATTATATAAGTATGCGTATATACAGATTATAACAATACTAATAATGTTAATACTAGTAATAACTTACATTTCTATATGGCACTTCAAGTTTTACAAGCGTCATTTTGATCTTCACAATTTGGGTTATTATTAGCACCATTTTACAAATGAAGAAACTGAGACAGAGATCCAATTCACTATTTACTGCAGAGGGGAGGAGAGGAGAAAATAAAAGAGTGAATGGGGAAATAATAGAAAGTAGAGAGTAGGGGAAAGGAAAAGAAAAGATTCATTAAATTATTATGTATTACTAACTACAAATACAAAAAATATACAAAGGTGCAGAACATCCAGTTGAATCATTAAATGAACCATCATTTTCAAGGAGCAAGATGTCATTAAAGAGAATGGAGATAGAAGACACAATGATTTAATTTACAACCTACTGATCTTGTGATCTGCTATTTCAAATAAAGTGAGAGAAATATATATCCAAATTACCTGGAGTTTACTCAGCTGTTCACCTAGAAAATATCATTGGATGTTTTGTGCAGGTTTCTGTAATGTAGAATAAAATAGAATATTTTATTTTCCCTCTCCACGTGCTTCTTGCCATGAATTAGCATCATGAAAATTCAGAAGCAACTTTGAAAAGATAGCCTGACCTCACTTAAAGGGCAATGAAAACATTCTGTTTCTGATCACTTTTATATTGCAAATCTTTGATAGACTGAGAGTCAGGCATCAAAAATGACAACCATAAATTTCATATTCAATTACATCCTGGAAACATATAATATTGTATCCATTCTATTAAAAGATGCAATAATGTAAAATTTCACAAATTTCTCTGCTCAGTCTTTGAGTTGAAAACAAAAATAAGACAACTTGCTTGAAGAAAATAACAGAAAATATGCAGGGTATAAGTTATATTCACTCATTCATGTTGATCTTTATTTGCGGATGTCTTAGCATAACACTGATTCTTACAAAATACATGATGATTGATAATAGCTAGAAGGGGCCTTGGAGATCAACTTCAAAGCACTCATTATAAATATTAGTAATTCATACCCAGTGATTGAAGGTGATTTAATATTAGAATAATGCCAAAAAAACCCAAAACTCCTGAAAAGTTAAGCAATTTTTTTACTCCACAATCCAGTTTTCATTAATAAAATTATTTAATAACTTAAAATATGCCTTCTTTTGAGAGATTTTGTGTTATATGCTATGAGAATTAAAAAAAAAACGATATAGAAGAAATCTCACATCATGTTTTATTATTGTTTTGTTTTGTTTTGTTTTTAAGAATTATGGAAGAGGCAGACACGGGATGATGAAATAACTGGAAGAAGGGTGTAGTGAGCTTCTCTACTCCCTATCAACTCCTCCAAACAGAACTAGGAAATGCACCAAGAAAAATCCTGAAAGGGACATTAAAGAAAAATCTACATCGATTCATTTTTCAGTGCTAGTCAAAACAGAGAGACAGACAGGTCTGCAGACATTAGTGATGGAGTATAGCAAGGATCATCTCTGCTAGAGAACTTAACCACAGAGAAAGCATTTGGAGAACTCAGACATATAGAGCAAACCTAGACCTATCCTGGGGCATTTAATTTAGGAGAGGTGTCAACTGGTAGTTTTGATACCTATTATTCAGTTCTGTTTCACAAATGCAGGGTGAACCAAGGAAAAGAGATTAGATTATTCTTTCCACTTTCTACCTGCCTCCCCTCCACAACTCTTGCACAGGCCTTGGTTTTTATATTGAGAGAGAAGCAGGTTTAAGAGGTATAGTTCATATTCTAGGAGAAAAGCAGCAACTCATTTCCAACATCAGAACCCTGCATAGTCTTCCAGGCTTCCAGCAGCAGTTTATTATTCAGATCCTTCTAATCTTTTCTTCATTGGTGGTTTTATTTGTAGAAAAATCTTTTAATTTAATATAATCAAAATTATCCATTTTGTATTTCATACTATAGTTCTTCTTTGGCCATAAAATCCTTTCTTCCTCATAGATCTGAGAGCTAGACCACCTTTTGTCCTTCTAATTTGCTTATAGTACCATTCTTTATGTCTAAATCATAAATCCATTTTGACCTTATCTTGGTATAGACCGTTAGGGATGAGCCAATGCTTAGTTTCTGGCACACTAATTTCCAATTTTCCCAGCCATTTTTGGTCAAATACTGAGATCATATCCCAGAAACTGGTGTCTTTGGCTTTAGCCAACACTAGATTACTATTAACTATTGTGTCTTGTAAACCCAACCTATTCCACTGATAAACTCTATTTCTTAGCCAGTACCAAATGATTTTGATACACACTCTTTATAATATAGTTTTAAATATGGTACAGCTAAGCCACCTTCATTTTCACTTTTTTATTAATTCCATCAAAATTCTTGATCTTTTATTCTGGATGAATTTTGTTTTTTTTTTCTAGCTCTAAATTATCTAATTTAGCATGGTAGGAGAGAGAGAGAGAGGCCTCTAAGAAAACTAACCGGCTATATTGAAGGACACAATAAAAGATCTGAACTTTTAACACCTGGCTGCATTTGGGTGATTTTTACTTTCAACTGAAACTAAGGCTGCCTCCAGAAAACCTCCCCAAGAATCCTCTTTTCCAAGGTGCTCTCTGGCCCTGAGAGCTTCAAGGGAGATGTGAATTTGGATATCTTATACTAAACCCTGAAATCTCCCAAAAATGTGAACTCCAATGAGTACTTAAATACTTCTTGCTTATATGAGCTCTCTAAAGGTGTGAACACAAGCATTGTTTCTATCAGTTGTACTTAGTACCTTGTTACAAGTTCTGGCCCATAACATCTCCTCAGAGGATCAGATCAATCATACTGAACCATGCTAAATTAGATAATTATTGTCTCTATCAATTCTAATAACTTAACAGTTTGTAAAGATTCCAACAAGATAGAATTGTCATTTTTATTATATTAGCTTGACATGCCCATGAGCAATCGCTGTCCTTATAATTGTTTAAATCTAAGTTCATTTGTGAAGAAATTGCTTTGTAATTGTGTTCATATAGTTTCTGGCTTTGTTTTGGCAGGTAGACTACCAAATATTTTATATTATCTACAGTAATTTTAAATGGAATTTCTCTTTGTATTTTTTGAAATTACACTTTGTTGGTAACATATAGAAATTCTGATGATTTATGTGGATTCATTTTGAATCCTGCAATTTTGATAAAATTGTTAATTGTTTCTACTAGTTTTTTGGTTGGTTTTCTAGGATTCTCTTAAGTATACAATCATGCCATCTGCAAAGGGTGATAATTTGGCATCCACATTACCCCAATTTCTTTATTTTATTTTTCTTCTCTTACTGCTAAAGCTAACATTTCTAATACAATATTGAATATTCATGGTGATAGTGGACAACCTTATCTCACTCCTAATCTTTTTGGGAATGTGTCTAGTTTATCCCAATTACATATGATGCTTGCAGATGATTTTTAGATCATGCTACTGATAATTTTAGGAAAACTCAATTTATTATTAGAGAAATTGATCTACAATTTTCTTCCTCTGTTTTGATCCTACCTGGTTTAGGTATTAGCACCATATTTGTGTCATAAAAACATTTTGTAGAACTCCTTCTTTCCCTATTTTTCCAAATAGTTTGTATGATATTAGAAAAATTGTTCTTTAAATGTTTGGTAGAATTCACTTCTAAATCCTAGTCCTGGGGTTTTTTTTCTTAGGGAGTTGATTAATAGCTTGTTCAATTTCTTTTTCTAAAATGGGACTATTTAAGTAATTTATTACCTCCTTTGTTAATATGGGAAATCTATGTTTTTGTAAGTTCATCTATCTGACTTAAATCATCAGATTTATTGGAATACCATTAAGCAAAACAGCTCCTAATTATTGTTTTAATTTCCTTTCCATTGGTGAAAAGTTTACCCCTTTCATTTTTAGTAATAAAAATTTGATTTTCTTCTTGCCTTTTTCTAATAAAATTAACTAAAGGTTTATTTTTTTTTTCAAAAAACGACTCTTAGTTTTGTTTCAATACTTTTCTTACTTTCATTTATTTTTAAATCTCTGCTTTTCTTTCCAGAATTTCATATTTGGTATTTCACTGGGGATTTTGAATTTGTTATTTTTCTAGCATTTTCTCTAGAGATATTATATTTCCACTAAGAACTGCTTTGGCTGTGTCTCATAAATTTTGGTATAGTCCCTCAATTTTATCATTTTCTTGGATGAAATTATTGTTTCTACGGTTTGTTGTTTTACCCATGCAGTCTTCAGGATTAAATTATTCAATTTCCAATTAATTACTTCCCTAGTTTTCTCCGGCTCTTTATTTTTATTTCTTTTTTTTTTTTTAATTTAATAGCCTTTTATTTGCAGGTTATATGCATGGGTAACTTTACAGCATTAACAATTGCCAAACCTCTTGTTCCAATTTTTCACCTCTTACCCCCCATTCCCTCCCCCAGATGGCAGGATGACCAGTAGATGTTAAATATATTAAAATATAAATTAGATACACAATAAGGATACATGACCAAACCGTTATTTTGCACTACAAAAAGAATCAGACTCTGAAATATTGTACAATTAACTTGTGAAGGAAATAAAAAATGCAGGTGGGCATAAAGATAGGGATTGGGAATTCAATGTAATGGTTTTTAGTCATCTCCCAGAGTTCTTTCTCTGGGCGTAGCTGGTTCAGTTCATTACTGCTCCACTGGAAATGATTTGGTTGATCTCATTGCTGAGGATGGCCAGGTCCATCAGAACTGGTCATCATATAGTATTGTTGTTGAAGTATATAATGATCTCCTGGTCCTGCTCATTTCACTCAGCATCAGTTCATGTAAGTCTCTCCAGGCCTTTCTGAAATCATCCTGTTGGTCATTTTTTACAGAACAATAATATTCCATAATATTCATATACCACAATTTATTCAGCCATTCTCCAACTGATGGGCATCCATTCAGATTCCAGTTTCTAGCCACTACAAAAAGGGCTGCCACAAACATTCGTGCACATACAGGTCCCTTTCCCTTCTTTATAATCTCTTTGGGATATAAGCCCAGTAGTAACACTGCTGGATCAAAGGGTATGCACAGTTTGATAACTTTTTGAGCATACTTCCAAGCTACTCTCCAGAATGGTTGGATTTGCTCACAACTCCACCAACAATGCATCAATGTCCGAGTTTTCCCACATCTCCTCCAACAATCATCATTATTTTTTCCTGTCATCTTAGCCAATCTGACAGGTGTGTAGTGGTATCTTAGAGTTGTCTTAATTTGCATTTCTCTGATTAATAATGACTTGGAGCATCTTTTCATATGACTAGAAATAGTTTCAATTTCTTCATCTGAGAATTGTCTGTTCATATCCTTTGACCATTTTTCAATTGGAGAATGGCTTGATTTTTTATAAATTAGAGTTAATTCTCTATATATTTTGGAAATGAGGCCTTTATCAGAACCTTTGACTGTAAAAATATTTTCCCAGTTTATTGCTTCCCTTCTAATCTTGTCTGCATTAGTTTTGTTTGTACAAAAACTTTTCAGTTTGGTATAATCGAAATTTTCTATTTTGTGATCAGTAATGATCTCTAGTTCTGCTTTGGTCATAAAGACCTTCCCCTTCCACAGGTCTGAGAGGTAAACTATCCTATGTTCCTCTAATTTATTAATAATTTCATTCTTTATGCCTAGGTCATGAACCCATTTTGACCTTATCTTGGTGTACGGCGTTAAGTATGGATCAATGCCTAGTTTCTGCCATATTAGTTTCCAATTTTCCCAGCAATTTTTATCAAACAGTAAGTTCTTATCCCAAAAGCTGGGATCTTTGGGTTTGTCAAAGACTAGGTTGCTATATTTGTTGACTGTTTTATCCCTTGAACCTAATCTATTCCACTGATCAACTAATCTATTCCTTAGCCAATACCAAATAGTTTTGGTAACTGCTGCTCTATAATATAATTTTAGATCTGGTACAGCTAAGCCACCATCATTTGATTTTTTTTTCATTAATTCCCTTGAAATTCTTGACCTTTTGTTTTTCCATATGAACTTTGTTGTTATTTTTTCTAGGTCATTAAAATAGTTTTTTGGGAGTCTGATTGGTATAGCGCTAAATAAATAGATTACTTTAGGTAATATTGTCATCTTTATTATATTTGCTCGCCCTATCCAAGAACATTTACTATTTTTCCAATTGGTTAGATCAGACTTAATTTGTGTGAAAAGTGGTGTGTAATTTTGCTCATAAAGTTTCTGATTTTCCCTTGGCAGATAGATTCCTAAATATTTTATATTATCAGTAGTTACTTTAAATGGAATTTCTCTTTGTAACTCTGACTATTGGATTTTGTTAGTGATATATAAGAATGCTGATGACTTATGTGGGTTTATTTTATAAACAGCAACTTTGCTAAAGTTGTGGATTATTTCTAATAACTTTTTAGTAGAATCTCTGGGGTTCTCTAAGTATATCATCATGTCGTTGGCAAAGAGTGATAATTTGATTTCCTCATTTCTGGCTCCTTATTATAAGTAATTTTTATTTCATCATGATCTGAAAAGGATACCTTTACTATTTCTGCCTTTTGCATTTGATTTTGAGATTTTTATGGCCTACCACATGGTTAATTTTTTTATAGTTTTCATGTACTGCTGAGAAAAAGATTTATTTCTTTCTGTTTCCATTATGTTTTCTCCAATGGTCTATCATACTCACTTTTTGAAAATTCTGTTTAGCCTCTTAATCTCTTTCTTGTTTATTTTATGGTTCAATTCATCTAATTCTGATAAAGCAAGGTTGAGGTCCTGTACTACTCTAATATAAAAATCAAGAGCTTGATATAAGAAGTACCATTCTTTGACTAAGCTAGAACCTTCTCAAAATTTAGAATGGTTAAAGGAGAAACAATGAAAAACATATTAAAACAACTCATAAGACTGAAAAAAACTGATGAAATTTAAAGCATCTTATATCATAAACAAGTGACTTATAAAATAAATATAGAGGGCATAAATTAAGAATTAATGGATTATCTGTATAAAATGACCAAAACAAAACAAAAACATCCAACCCCTCACAAATAACCAAAATATTAAAACCAAAACAACAACAACAACAACAACAACAACAAAATAATGGGCTTCAAAAAGAAATTAAAGACTGAGATCTCTCAAAACTAGAAACCAAAATGGAAATGGAAATGGAAAAAAAAAGTCTACTTACTACTTCTTGAAAGAAATCCCCAAATGAAACCTTTTTTGGAAATAATATAGTTCAAATCCATGCTTCAAGGTCAAATAAAAAATACTGCAAAAATCCAAAAAGAAAGAATTTAGGTACGGATGAATTAGAATCAGAATCACACTCACTTTAGTAGCTATCATTATAAGGGTATAGAGAACTTGGAGTATAATATTCCAATAATAGGACATAACCTTACAGCTAACAATCACTTACTCAATACAACTGAATATAATCCTGCAGGGATTGGAGGGAATGGACTTTTAATGAAATGGAGGACTACTAATCATTTCTGATGAAATAGCCAAAGCTACATAGAAAACTTGAAGTTTGCACACAGAATTACGAAAAACAAAATAAAAGGTAAAGATTCATAAAGAATGATAAAGAATCAAACAAGGAAAGCATTATAATATTGAGTGATGATACATGTCCCTATTGAAAACTGTCTATGATTAATTAGGAATCATAGAAAATGTCTAATTAAACTGAAGGCTGGCAACAGTTCTAATGTCTTCATGATCTGAAGAGCAGAATGAAGTAAAAGATATACTAGTACACAAAGAATGAAACACTTAGGCAAACAATGGTTAGGGAATTTTTTCTTACATAAAGTATGCAAGTAGATATCTATATAAACAATGAGAATGGGTGACAACAAATTGAATTAGAATATTTCTCTTGTTTGAATTTGCAAAGGAGAAATTATACAAAATTATATCTCGCTCAACCTGGAAGTAGGAGTAAAAAGGAGAAAGGGAGGAAGAGAATTAATGAGATAATAGATGAAAGGAGGATTTGAACCTCAGCAAAAACAAGCAACAGTAAAGTAAGGATATATATATATATAAACATTCCTTGCCCTTTTTCAGATGACAAAAGATGGGAATGTGAGGGTATCTTCATAAATTGGGTGAATAGCTAAAACTTTTATATAAATATGATGGAATATTATTGTGTTGAAAGAAATTATAAACCTGGATTCAGATGATCTGAGATTTATTGAACTTTTACATAACTTTTAAAGAGGTAAGTGCATATAAAATGACAACAATATAGTAAAAATAAACAAATTTGAAAAAAATTAAAAATTTTGTAATCACCAATCACAATTCCAGAAGATAATTATAATAATAAGTAAAACATTCTCTCATTAGAGAGATAAAAGACTCAGAATATAGACTGAGATTATTTTTATATATCAATTTATAAATTTGTTTTCCTTGACTATATATTTTTATAGTTGGTGCTTACTTTTTCTTTGCTTCTCAATTACGTATGCCTGGTAAAGAGGAAATTTAGACAGAAGTAAAAAATGCATTTTTCTTATGTATACACACACACACACACATGCACTCACATATATCTATATATAATAAAAATATGGGGCTATGTTTGACATTGCAAATAAGGCCAAACTCAATAATGGGAATAGAAATTACCAAATACATATATTCCAATTAAAGTGCCATAAAAACAAAGAATACTTGATTCTTTTATTACTAAGTATGGAAATCTATAACAAATACATTTTGATAAAACCATTAAGTCATCTATGTTAAGACATATAGGCCATTTAAAGAAATTCTTTAATGCTCAATCCCTGCTCACTTTCTTCTGTGAGACTATATTTTCCTTTTTATCATTGTTTTCAAATTTTTTTCCTAGTTTCTGTAAGTTAGAATTATAAGAATTCTTTTGTGAAATTCTCTGTGGTATTATTTTAAATGAGTAAAATACCTACTAAATACTAAGCATATAGTAGACACTCAAAAAATGCTTATTGACTTCCTGACCTTTTGACACCAAATGAAAGTGTTCTTGTTACCTATTTTGATGCTGAATTATACATAAGCAGGGCTATATGTTAATATTGTTCATGATTCCCTAATTAAAGTAAATTGCACCATATTAACTCTATGTTTATGAACTTTTTCTTAATGTCACTAAATAATAACAAAATAACACTTCTAAACAATGTCTTTGTTTAAAATGTTGAAGTTACCAAATAAATCAAGAAGATAACTGCATTTTTTATGAACCAATCAGGAAATATATTTTTAAAAGTTAAAGATCCTGTGTATTTTCAAGCAACTAGAAGATAAAGATTGCAATCAAGCTAGCTAGATTTTGTCATTTACTCTTTCTCATGGCAATTGATCTAGGAGTAAAATGAGTCATTCAAACCAAATTAAAAAATCTAAATTATTTAAATTACTATTATGTATTTCTAAATCAAAATGAAAGCTACCCTATTTATAGAATAATTAGACAGAACCAATGGAAATTTGAAAACCCTAAAGGTTTAATATTTAAAGAATTAGGACAGTTTTTTTTAAAGTATATATTTCTAATGAGAATGTATGATGAAAAACTTTATTCCATTTCAACATTCACTATACAAGACCTTCAAAGAACATTGAAATGCGAAAAATAATTAAACAGATACCTAATCTGAGGGAAACTAATCATTTAACACAGTCTAATGCTAAGCTGTGCACATATGAATCAGTAACTCTCCTCCAGAATGTCCATCAAAATTTTAGTTAGTGCTTAAATTATCAGAGCTCTTGAAGTATCTGATGAGTCTGTCATATTTCTGTAGGGTGGCAGACCTTTTTGAAGTTGCTGCAGTGAGGAATTCAGGTACCTAGAGAAAATCCCAGACAAATTTTATGATGATCCATAATGTCTTTTTAGCTGTCTTGCTTCTTTTCTTCCTTTTATTTTTATTTCTCATTCTTTTTTCTCAATACTTTCTTTTTACAAAATCATGTAATGATAGTTTTCCCATTCATTTTTATAAAATTTTGAGTATCAAATTTTTTTTTTCTTTCTGCTTTCCTTATCTTCTTCCTTCCCTAAGATAGCAAGCAATCAGATAAAGGTTATACATATGCAAAATATTTGTAATGTTGTATAACAAAAATCGAACAAAAAGGGGAAAAACATGAGAAAGAAAAAAAAATAAAAAAAAGATGAAGATACTTTGCTTCAATTCTCATTCAGTTTCCATACCTCTCTCTTTGAATGCAGATGACATTTTCTATCCTTAATCTATAGTAATGTCTTGGATCAAGACATTGCTGAGAAAAGCTAAGTCTTTCACAGTTAATCATCAAATAATCTTGCTATTACTGTGGACAATGCTGTCCTGGTTCTGTCACTTCACTCAGCATCAGTTTGTGTCAATCTTTCCAGACTTTTCTAAAATCAACCTGGTCATCATTTATTACAGAACAATAGAACAATGGAATATTATATTCCATTACTTTTATATAACTTATTCAGTCATTCCCCAGTTGATGGGGAATTTCCAATTCCTTGCCACCACATAAAAAACTGCTTGTGCTATTATTGCACAAGTGGTTTCTTTTTCCTTCTTTTATGACCTCTTTGGAATTCAGATTTGGAAGTTGACACTGCTGGATCAAATGTATGCAAAGCTTGTTAGTCCTTTGGGCATAGTTCCAAATTGCTCTCCAGGATGCTTCCATCATTTCACAATTCAATAAATAATTCCCCCAACATTTATTATTATCTTTTCCTATCATCTTAGACAATCTTAGAGGTGTGAGGTAGTACCTCATAGTTGTCTTAAGTGGCATTTCTGTAATCAATAATGATTTAGAACATTTTTTCATATGATTAGAAATGGCTTTTTGTCTTCCTCTGAAAATAGTCTGTTCATATTCTTTGACAATTTATCAATTGGGGAATGAATTGAATTATTATAAAGTTCTCTCTATGCTTTAGAAATGAGACCTTTATCGAAAACAATTTGTAATTCCCCCTTATCACTCAGCTTTCTCCTTCCTCTCTAATCTTGGCTATAATTGCTTTGTTTGTACAAAACCTTTTTAATTTAATGTAATCAAAATTATCTTTTGCATTAAATATTTTCTCTAGTGCTTCTGTGCCCATAAATTCTTTCTTCTCTACAGATCTGAAAAATCAAACTATTTATTGTTGTCCAAATTTGCTTATACTTTCACCCTTTATAGCTAAATCATGAATGCATTTTGACCTATAGTATATTATCTATGATAACTCTGGGACATACTATTTTCCATTTTCTCCAACAATTTTTGTCATATAGCGAATTCTTATCCCAGAAACATTGGGCTTATCAAACATTACATTATTATAGTCATTAACTATTGTGTCTTGTACACTGAACCTATTCTACTGATCTACCACTCTGTTTCTTAGCCAGTACCAAATGTTTCTCTTAATTGCTACTTTATAATATCTTTTAGTTCTGATACAATTAGGCCACCTTCCTTTGGATTTTTTCTCATCAATTCCCTAATATTCTTGATTTTTTCTTCTTCAAGATGAAGTTTGTTATTATTTTGTCTAGTTTGATAAAGTAATTTTTTGAGTTTAATTGATATGTCACTGAATAAGTAGATTCATTTACAAAGAATTATAATTTTTATTGCTTTAGCTCAGCATACCCATAAACAATTTTTTCACTTGCTTAGAACAGACTTTTTCATGTGAAAAGTATTTTTTTTTAATTGTATCATATAGTTACTCAGTATGTTTTGGCAGGTAGACTCCTAAATAATTTATATTGTCTACAGTTATTTTAAATGAGATTTTACTTTATATATATTTGCTGCTGGACTTTTTTGGTAACATATAGAAATGCTAATGATTTGTGTGGATATATTTTATATCCTGCCTTTTACTAAAGTTATTAATGGTTTCAAATAGGTTTTTAGTTAATTCTCTAAAATTTTCTAAGAATGCTATCATATTATCTGTAAGAGTGGTAATTTTCTTTTCTAATCACCTACTCTAATTCCTTCTATTTCTTTTTTATTTTATTATTGCTAGAAACAGCATTTCTGGCATAAAATTGAATAATAGTGATGTTAATGCTCATCCTTGTTTCAAACTTGATCTTATTGAGGACATCTCTAGCTTCTTCACATTGCACATAATGCTTGTGATGGTTTTTATATCACTCCTACTTATTCTTTTAAGAAAAATTATATTTATTCCTGTACTCTCTCGTGCTTTTAATTGCAATGTGTGTTTTATTTTGACAAATGGTTTTTCTGTCTCTATTGAAATAATACATACTTTTTGTTACTTTGGTTACTGATATGGTCAATTATGCTGATAGTTTTCTTAATATTGAACAAGCCCTGAATTCCTGGTTTAAATCCCACTTGATTATAATGTATTATCTTGCTGCTGAGTTGCTATAATCTCTTCACTAATATATTTTTAAAATTTTACATTAATATTCTTTAAGTAAATTGATTTATAATTTTCTTTCTGTTTTGGAATTTTCTGGTTTTTGTATTAGTACATATATCTGTGTCATGAAAGAAGTTTTGTAGGATCCCTTTAGCTATTTTCCCAAACAATGTATTTATTATTGAAATTAATTGTTCTTTAAAATGTTGGGTAGAAGTCATTTATTAATGCATTTGGCTTTGGAAATTTTTAGATTAAAAAGTTCATTCATGGCTTGCTCAATTTATTTTTCTAAAATGGGACTATCTAATTTATTTCCTCTTCTTTTATTCTGGGAAATCTATATTTTGTAAATATCTATCCATTTCACTTAGATTGTCAGATTTATTGGCACACAATTGTGCAAAATTGCTTCTAATTTTTACTTTAATTTCCTCCTTACTGGTGTTAATGCTTTCTCTTTTTGATAGTTGTAATTTGATTTTCCTCTTTTCTTTTTCTAATCAAATTAGTGAAATGTTTATCAAGATTTTTTTCCAAACCAATTATTTTATTAGTTAAATATTTTTCTTACTTTCAATTTTATTCACTTCTTCCTTTGCTTTCAAAATTTCTAATTTAATATTTAATTGGTTTTTTAACTTGTTCTTTTTTCTGTCCTTTTTAGTTACATGCTCAATTAAATGATATCCTCTCTCTCTATTTTATTTATATGAGCATCTAGAAATATAAAATTGTTCCTTGTCACTGCTTCCACTGAATCCCACAAGTTTTGATATATTGTCTCATTATTGTCATTTTCTTGGGTGAAATTACTGTGTTTTTTCTTTGTTGTGTTGTTTGTTTGACCCAGTCATTCTTTAGGAATTAGAAATTTTAGGATTAGATTATTTAGTTTCCAATTAATTTTCATTCTATTTTTCCATGTTTTTTATTACATATTTTTTGCATCTTGTTCTGAAAACAATGCATTTAATATATCTGACTTTCTTCAATTGATTTTATGGTGTTTATGACCTAATATATGATCAGTTTTAATGTCGCTTCATGTATGATTTCTATACACATTCAGTTTTTCCCAGATATCTATCAGACCTAACTTTTCTTAAATTCTAGTCATATTCTTAACTTCTTATTTTGTTTTCTTTTCTTCATGGTTATATCTAGTTCTGAGAGAGGGAAGTTTAGATCCCTTACTAGCATAATTTTGCTGTCCATTTCTTACTGCAATTCACTTATTTCCTCTCTAAGAATTTGGAGGCTATGCTCCTTGATGTGTATATATGTGTTTGGTATTGATATAACTTCATTACCTTTGGTATCCTTTAGCAAAATTTAGTTTTATTTCTTATCTCTTTTAATTAGATCTATTTTTGTTTTTGCTTGATCTGAGATAAAGATCCCTACCCATACCTTTTTTTTTCTTTTTTTACTAAAGAATAATATATTCTGCTTCAGCTTATTACATTTATTTTGTGTGTATCTCTCTGCTTCAGATGTGTTTCTTGTGAACAATATATTATATGGTTCTGACTTTTAATACACTCTGTTATTCTCTTAAGTTGTAAGTTTGAATTATCCCATTTTCATATTTACAATGATGATAACTAACCAAGCATTTCTTCCATCCTACTTTCCCCCATTTATAGTCTTCCCTCTCCTTTGATTCTTTCCCTTTTTTGCCTCAATTTGCCTTTCCTTTTATCATCTCCCCTTTCTTACCCATCTTCCCTTCTAATTCTACCCTCCTTTCTAATAATCTTTTCCTTTTCTTTTCCCTTTCTCTTCCAACTACTCCACAAGATGATTTAAATTTCTATTCCAAACTAAGTATGTGTGTTATTTCCTCTCTGTGCCAAATCTGATGAGATTAAGATTCAAACAAGGGCCATCTGCCTTTCTTCTTTCCTTCAACTATAATAAGTTTTTTATATTTCTTCATGGTGTGATTTATCCCATTTTCCATTTCCATTTCTCCCTGTACAATCGTTTTTTCAGCCCCTTAATTTTTTTTATCACATTAAAATTAACTTAAACCTACACCTTTTGTCTATGTCCCTTTTAATTACTCAGACAAAGAAATCATTCTCAAGAGTTACAAGTACTATCTTTTGATGTAAGGATGTAAACAGATTAGTCTTTAAATAGACAGACAGACAGATAGATAGATCAATAGAGAGTAAGAGAAAGATAGATAGTGATATGGAGAGTTTATATCTCTATCTTTCTTTTCTCCTCCTTCCTTCCCTTTATTTTATCCTTTTTCTTTTCTTTCTTCCTTCCCCTTCCTTCCTTCCTTCCTTTTTTCTTCCTTCCTTCCTTCCTTCCTTGCTTCCTTCCTTCCTTTTTTCTTTCTTCCTTCCTTTCTTCAATCATCAGTCAAAAATACTACGTCAGTAGCCCAAAATTTCATATCTAACAAAATTATCCATAATATTGAAGGAAAAACAAACGGGCATTTAATGGACTGGCAAATTTTCAGGACTTTATCTCAACAAACCTTAAATTTTTAAAAATTAAATTTAATTTTTTTAGTAATAGCTTTTTGTTTTCAAAATACATGCAATGATAGTTTTCAACATTCACCCTTGCAAAATCTTGTATTACAAGTTTTTCTCCATCCCTTTCCTCCATCCCTTCTTCTAGACAGCAAGTAATCCAATACATACTAAGCATGTCCAATTCTTCTGTACATATTTATACATATATCATGATGCATAAGAAAAATCAGACCCAAAAGAGAAAAAAATGAGGGAAAAAAGCAAATAAAGAATAAAAAAGGTGAAAAAATGAGTTGTGAGCCACATCCTGACAGTTCTCTTTCTGGATGCAGATGACTCTCTCCATCACAAGTCTCTTAAAATTGACTTGAAACTCCTCATTGCTCAAAAGAGCCATGTCAATCAGAACTGATCATCACATAATCTTGTTACTGTGTAAAATGTTCTCTTGGTTCTACTCACTTCACTTAGCATCAGTTCATGTTAAGAATCTCCAGATTTTTCTGAAATAATGCTGCTCATTGTTTCTTAAAGAACAATAACATTCCATAGCATTTATGTTCTATAACTTATGGGAATTCACTCAGTTTCTAGCTCCTTGCCACAATAAAAAGAGCTGCTACACAAACCTTTTGTGTATATTGGTTCTTTTCCTTTTTTAGGATCTCATTGGGATATAGGCCTAGTAGAGACACTGCTGGATGAAAGGGTATGTACAGTTAGATAATCCTTGAAATTATTGATCTTTTGTTCTTCCAGATGAACTTTGAACTTTGTTATTATTTTTTTCTAGTTCTGCAAAGTAGTTTCTAGGCATTTTAATTGGTATGTCACTGAATAAGTAGAATAATCTAGGTAGAATTGTGATTTTTTGTTGTTTATTTTTATTGTTTATCTACAATTATTTAAAACGGAATTTTTCTTTCTATCTCTTGCAGCTGGACTTTATTAGTAACATATAGAAATGCTGATGGTTTATATGGATTTATTTTGTATCCTGCAACTTTGAAAAAGCTTTTAATTGTTTCTAGAAACTTATTAGTTGGTTCTGTAGGATTCTTTAAGTATAGCATCATATCATCTGCAGAATGATAATTTGGTTTCCTTATTGCCTACTCTAATTTCTTCATTTTCTTTTTTTCCCTTATTGTTAAAGCTATCATTCCTAATACAGTATTGAATAACAATAGTGATAGTGGGCAACCTTGATTCACCCCTGATCTTATTGGGAATGCTTCTAGTTTATCCCCATCACATGTGATGCTTGCTGACGTCTTTAAATAGATGCTATTGATCATTTTATGAAAACTCAATTTATTCTTCTGTCCTCTAGTGAACAAATCTTAGTTTAATAGAAAATGAAATATATAAAAGTCACCATCAAAGATTAATTTCAAGGGATTCAACATGTACAAATTGTTCATTTTCTTTTCATGGCAATGCATACCATATGTTTAATATTGACTTCAGTAATTCTGTAGCTCAAAAAAAAAAAAAAAGATTGGGGGAGAGTTCCAAAATCCATAAAGGAATAGGGGTGAAGGGAATAGGATAAGGTGAGCTTTACATAGAGATGTAGATTTATGGCAGTGGGACATGGTGGGTGGATTAATTGTCAAGGTATAAAGGATAATGTGGAATATAAAGGCATTTAGATTAACTTGAGTTGAATTAAATGATACATTAGTGAAAATGGGATAAAGAGAGAAGGAAATGGTATGGGTAGAAGTTAAGGAAGGGATTCCTGAGTGGGGGACAATTAAGTAAAAGCAAAGCAAGTTAAGGAGCAGAATTAAAATAGAAGAGTTATCAGGGATAGGAAATAAGAGATATACACGAATACTACAACAAGAATCAGGAGTAGAAATTACTAGAAAAAAATTGGACTGGTAATCATTGATCTAAGACAAATTAAAAATTAAAGGTTCAATCAATAGAGAAATATGCATTATTTATCAGCCATATTGATATTGTTTTAGATGCATGTTTACATATGTGTAAATGCATATGTATATGTGTATATATATATGATGCAGGTATATACATGTGCATTGTGTATATAATATATATATATAATACATATGTTATAATATATATATATATATATATATATGTGTGTGTGTGTGTTTGTTTGTGTATGTTTGTGTGTGTGTGTGTTTGCTTAAATGTAGCCTAGTTGGAGTAGCTGTAGGGGGCCGAAAGGGGAAAAATCATAAAGTAAAAAGTATACAACAGATAACAAAAAGAATAACCTACAAGAAAATAAAGATGAACAGCTATGGATATAATATCTTCAATTATTATGTATGCTTTCTTGAAATGGAAATTTACTGTTATATATTTTGAATTCTCCCTGATATTCTGCTGGGTACATGACAGTGTTTTGTTTTGTTTATTTTCCTTTTTTGTCTTTCATTTTCTATTGTTTTCTTCTTTGAGTTTATTATTTCCTCAACTTAGGAGAGTGAGGTCATTTTCAAGCTTTAGTAGATAAGTTTACAACTGGATTAAGCTTTTTGAAAAACTCTATAATGTGTAGATTTGGAGGCAATCTTGTAAATTTGAGAAATATGGGAATCAGACTTCCTGAGGTAAAAGTTTCCATTGAAAAACACTTGAAGCCAAGCCTCTGAACAGAGTCTGACAAAATGAAACCACTCTTCAGCTCAAGATAGATTGGAAAAACCTCAAGAAAACTCAGTCTCAGTAGGGTGAAAGTAGTTTTCAGCCCAGCTTAGATGAAGGTTGGGAAAGGCAAATGAGAGGGTCTTAATCACAGCAGAGGAACAACTGAGAACCTCTGTCCTGGATCAGTAAAAAAGCAGACCAATGAGACAACCTCCAATCCCAGCTCAGTTGGCAAATTCTGGGAAACTAGGCTGTTTCCTGGAAAGAGCAGATAAAGTTACCCCCTGCAAACACAAAGGGATCCTGTGCTCAAAGCCAAGAGTCAGAGCTGCACAGGAAGCTTGAGCCAGTGGCACTTTTACCCCAGGAGCACAGCTCGACCTTAAAAGTAAAAAAAAAAAAAAGAAAGAAAGAAAAAAAAAGAAAGAAAGAAAAGAAAAGAAAGAAAGAAAGAGGAAATAACAAAAGAAAAGTAAAAAGAATGAACAGGGCAAAGGAAAGAACCTAGACCACAGAAAGCTACTATGGTGACAGGGAAGAACGAAACAGCAACTTAGATAAGGACAAAATATCCACAGAGGAAACTTCAAAGAGTAATATAAATTGGTTTGAAGCACAAAGAGGCTTCTTGGAAGTGCTCATAAAAGGCTTTAAAAGGCAAATGAGAGAAGTAAAAGAAAAATGGGAAAAGAAATGGGAAATGTTCAAGAGAGAGTCAACAGCTTGGAAAAGGAAGGCAATTCCTTAAAAAATACAATTGGCTAAATACAAAAAATAAATTTCCACTGATGAAAGCAGCTTCAAAAGTAAAATTAATCAAATAGAAAAAGAGATACAAAAACTAACTAAAGAAAATCATACAATAAAAACTAGAATGGAACAAATGGAAGCTAATAACTCTATGAGACATCAAGAATCAGTGACCTAAACTAAAAGAATGAAAAAATGGAAGGAAATGAGAAGGATGGGGATCCTGGATCCCACTGGACAAAATTGAATAGTGCTAGAAGAAAATATGGCAACTGCACTAAGTCTCTTGAGAATGCTTGGCAATAAGATTAATCCATCTTATGACTATATTGTTCTGCTTATTTTATTTCTCATAAAGTATAAAGAAATTCAAATAAATTCACATTTCTGACACCAAATGTGGATTATAGCAAACCCCACTATATTTCTTCTTTTTGTTTTTAAGTAATTTTTTTGGTAAGGCAAAATACTGCTTTGAAAATTCTATTCTAACAAGAAATTTCATTAAAATTGCTGAAGAAAACTTGAAAAACATTCTTTTTCATGCAATATCAAAGGAAAGTGAGGAAGGTTTCCACAATGTTTATTCAACCCTCTATAAAGAATTACAAGGAAGTGGATGAGCAGCCTATGGACAGAAAGTCTAATTTGCAATTTGGATCCTTAAAACGATTATAATCAATGAGATTATAGAGTCAGTCAAATTTTATCATCAGATGCCAATAAAATGTGTAATTCTTCTTTTCTTTAGCTATGGGTGCTTAATCCATACAAACTACAACTAATTCACAAATTTTAAGGAATAATAAAAATAATAAATTATTATCTTTTTTTACTTTAGCCAAAATTAACTTTTAATAATAAACACCAAGATTCTCATTAAAGTTTCATATCTCTCAATTGGATATAGATTGGTTTTTATGTATTGTTGATAACTCTTTCTAAATAATGTCCTCATTGCCAGGAAGGAGACCCCTTGAAATTTTTATATGAATATGTATTATGCTCAATACAGATCTTTTTCTTTTCCTTTGGGATCTCCTGACATTTTGTTTAAGAAGTCACTTTACCAAATTTTGTCTTTATTCCCGAGAGACAAAAAACAAACAAACAAACAAACAAACAAACAAAAAACAACTTTAATACTTTCCCATGAAAGCTGACATAAGTATTTGGCACTTCATTTTACTTGTGAGTTTCATTTTTAAAAAAATCGTAATTATCCAAAAATGTGTAACAGATAGTATTACGAAAATGATTTTGTTTAACAGTACGTTGATTATTGGTAAGAAGGCAAATGTTAAACAACATGATATATGTTTAACTAAGATGTCATTGTATTGGAAGATATTCTGTGCAAAGGCCAAAAAAAAAAAAAGTAAAAAAAAAAAAAAAAAGGTGTAGAAGAAGCAGAAGCTGAAGAAGAGGAAGAAACCAAAGAAGAACAAGAAGCAGGGGAAAAAAAACCATTAAAGAAGCAGAACAAGCTCTAAGATTATGTACAAGAAGACAAACTAGTAACCTGATCTTGCAACAAGAAGAGAGAGGAGCGAATAGCATCGTTTTCCCAAGACAATAAAAACAAAACAAAACAAAAGGATATTGTGACTGTATGGAAGAGTCATAAGAAAACATAGACAGTAATTTCAGAAAAAAAAAATGGAGAGAGGCATGTTAACATTAATTTTGTGAGTGTCTTCATCAGTTAAATTAAAGATTCTGCAAAATGCAAAGTGCTTTGTGGCTCTGAAGTTTTTGTCTTCAGGTGCCCCTTGAGTACTCATTTTGAGTAAGGAATCTGATTCCTGGATTTAATTCATATATCTGACAATAGCTGGATTTCCATGAGCAGGTCACTACTTTGCATCTCATGTTCTTCCTCTAAAAGCTGAAGATATTAATACCTATAGTGTCTATACAATACCACTATTGAAATAATATTTGCAAATAATAAATTTCCATATAGATGATAATGCATGTTATTATATTATACTTTTTAAACCCATTGTCTGGTTTTCAACATCCTTTTAAAAAGAAGCATATTGATTTTATGTTGACCATTTAGATGGTAAGCTCATTTAAAAAGTTCATTCTTGGAAAATAAGAATATTGCATTCATTTCTATTTCTATTCTCAGACCTTAAAACAGATTGCTTTTATTCAACAAAATAGAACTTTTGCATAACATGTTTTTTTTTCCAATTTGAAATGCAAAGTATATTTTTTACTAAATTTTAGCATCAGAAAAAGGGGTAGATCTCATATAGGATCCCAAAATGAATTAGTAAAGAGTAGGAGCCATAGAACAAATGTTGGGGAGGGGAAGATGGAATAAAGTATTGTCCAAACTTATTTTGGGGGGTTCTTTCAAATTTTGCAAGGTCACAATAACTTAGAACGGTCAGGAAGGTGCAACTATTATGGCTTAAATAAGCTTAAATAAGTTGTTTTTCAGAATAGACATTTTATGGAAAAACAGTATTCAGCAGGAAATGTTTTAGTACCATTTGTTTTCTTAGGGGAAGTAAAAAAGAAAATAATAAAATGCTTTGAAATGATAAAAAAGAATCATATAGATCAGCAAACCCAATGTTATTTCTGCATCAAAATACTTGTTTCAGAGTGTGTTCATATGCTTAGCAATTATTTATGAGTGATTTTATGTTTAAAAAAATTTAGAAGGAATTGTCAAATTTTAAATTATATGATGAGTAATGTACCTATAACAATATGTCTTAGATATTTAGTAAAAAAAATTCATACATATATGCATACAAAAACATGGACATATATACATACATACATGTACCTACATGCATACATATTCATATAATCTATAGGTAAGTCGATAGATCATTATCTATTAATTACTTCATAGATTTATAACGTGAAAGGAAACTTCCACTATCTCCACTTTCTATTTGCAGCTCTGCTTGATTTAAACTCTACAGAACACGATCCCCCCCAGGATGTTTATCTTCTCTTTTCTCTTCTCTAGCCTCAATATCCCTGATGCTTGCTAGCTTCTTTTTTGTGTTTCTATCATTCCCATTACTTTATAACTTTGTATCCCCATTACTTAGCACAGTGCCTGACACAAAGTAAATACCTGATAAATATTTATTGATGATACTTGATAAATATTTATTGAATTGAATTCCACAAAGTCCAATCTCTTCATTTTACAGATGAAAATAATAAGTCTTGGAGAACTTAAGTGGCTTGTTCAAAGTCACAAGCATTGTAAGTGGTAAATCAGAATTCTATTAGTTCAATTAACTTATAAATATGTGAACCCATTGAATGGGTATTTCCTCTAACAATATAGACTGAGGTTCAGGCATGCCTGCCCAAACTATCCAACACTGACTGATCCAAGTCTTTGCATAAGTTAGTTTCATGACATCTACCCAATATTCTGAGGCCCTTTTCATATAATCTTGACATTATGAGGATAGCAATAAAGTAAGTAGGTTCTTTGTTTAGAAATAAACATATTTGAATATAGGTATGGATATACATATGTGAATACATATATATGCATGTATATATGCATATATAAAATGAGTTTTTATAAGGTAATAAAATATATTCTTAATCATATAATTTATTAAATCTAATAGAAACAACAAAACTGATTATTAAAAGAAATTCTAAATACCTTAAGGGACTGATGCAGACAATACCAGGAATATAATTAAAGTTTAATTTCTTTCCTTTTTTTTTGAGGAGTTAGTCTTGAAAATAGACATGATTATATATGACTACATGCTATACTTCTAAAGGTTAAATTCCAGAAAATGAGCTATTCCTGATGAAAACTGGTAGGGGTTTCCTCTATTTCCTTTTTCCTAAAAAAAATATTTTTACATATAAAAAAATGCTTATCAGTTATCACATATTAAAATTTTATTCTTGAAAAACAATTTATTTAAACTTATTTAAGCCATAATAGTTGCACCTTCTTGACTGTACTAGATTATTGGAAAGTTTGGGAGAACACAAATAATTAGCTACAGCAATATTTTATTCCACCTTCCCTTCCCCAACATTTGTTCTATGGCTCCTACTCTTTACTAATTTAATTTAGACTCCTATGTGAGATATACCCTCTGTTTCTGATGCTAAAATTTAGGAAAAATATGTTTTGCATTTCAATCTGGAGGGAAAAAAAGCATGTTATGTAAAAGATCTTTTTTGTTGAATAAAAGCAATCTGTTTTAAGGTCTCAGAATAGAAATAGGTATGAATGTAATATTCACATTTTCCAAGAATGCACTTCTTAAATGAGCTTACTATGTAAATGTTCCACGTAAAAGCAATATGCTTCATTTTTAAAGACTATTGAATATTATACAATGGGCTTAAGAGGTATAGCATAATAATAAATACTGTCACCTATATAGAAATGTACTATTTGCAAAGGGCTTGTATATGTCATTACAATAATTATGTGGTATAGACACTGCAGGTATTAGTATCTTCAGTTTTTAGAAAAAAGAAAAAAAAAAAAAAAAACATGAGGATCAGAAGGCATAGTGACTTGCTCATGGCAATCCAGCAGCTACCAGATACACAAATCATATTCAGGAATCAAATTAGGTAAACAGAACCTATATACAGATTCAATAGAAGATAACCTCAGAAGGAAGGAAATAGTAGCTGGAGAATATAAAAATGTTATTTGCAGAAGTTGGTTTTCATTTGAGACATGCATGAAGCCAGAGAAACTAGCAGGTAAATGTGAAGGTAGAAGCAATTCCAGGTGTAAGGGATACTCAATGCAAAGGACTGCAAACAGGAAGAAAGATATGTAGGTCAGTGAAATTGGAATATAGAGTCCATGGAGCAGGTAGTAAAGTGTAAGAAAAATAAAATGGTGCAAAAGAGCCAAGTGATGAAAAACTTTCCATTTTAAACAGAAATAAGAAACAGGGATTTCTTTTAAAGAACTTACATTGCAGTAAGAGCAATTAAATATATAAATAAAAATAAATAGACATTTAAAATAGATTTATACAATAGTATTGCATATTATTATGTAAACATAAATAATCACACTACAGAGGAGAATATTATATTCCCACTTAGTAATGCCTCTCTACCCTAAAATTGGTTTGTATGTACATTGTAAATATTTTAATTTTTTTCACATAGAGATTGCTGGCAATGTCTTTTATGTTTTCATATCTTGTCACAGAGTAGGTATTAAATAAATATTGATTGATTGATTTCATAAAGAAATATTATTTATAAAGGTTAGGCAAAATGAGTAAAGGTTCTGTACTATTTTAATATCTAAATTTTGTTTTTAGCATAATAGACAGATTTAACATTAATTTCTTTTTTACCTTGAAGATGTCTACATCAAGAACATTGTTACTTAAATTCAATCTGGAAAAGAATTTATTTGTTGCTGAGAATGATTCAAGGTTTCCAATAAAGAAGAGGGAGACAGTGGCACTTTAGAAATATTAATCTGAAAGACCTAAATTACTAACAGATCATAGGAAATTCCTGGTCCTAATGGATTCACAGGAGAATTTTATAAAATTCTTTTATAAAAGTTAATATTTTATTTTATACAAATTAATCTCCAAAATTGTCAAAGTAAGAATCCTACTAAAATTCTTTTGATAAAAATATATTCTTAATAACTAAAACAAAAAGTATAAAACACAGAAGGAAAAGTACAGACCAATATCATTAACAGATATTGATTAAAAAGTTATTCAAACAAACTACAACAATACATCCAATAAATAATTATGACCAAGTTGGATTTATACCAGGGATGCAAAGATGATTCAATATTAGAAAAACAATTAAATTAATCATTAAAAATAAAACCAATCGGCGGAGCCAAGATGGCAGAGAAGACACACGCGACTTTCTAAGCTCTTCTCTTACCCTCTTTATCAATATTTTGAGCCTCAAAATAGCTTGACTGCTACAATTCATAAAATAAAAGAACAACTCAGCCAAAGAAAATCCGGTCCCACAAAAAGGTTGGTTCCGGGGGGGGACCAGCGCGAGGAGAAATTAGGGTTCTAAGGAGACCCAAACCGAAAGGAAAGAGATCTAGCACGCCCAGCCCCAACCTCCAGTACCGGGCTTTTCCTTGGGGCAGTTGTGATCCTGCACGGCAAGAGGACGCAGCCCGGGTTAGCTTCCAATCTGTCCAGTGGGGAGCTCGGCTTGGGGGCCATAGGCCGATGTGCATTGGGCAGAGACACTGGGGCGGAGTTGGGGAGGTCTGCGGTCAGCTGCTAATACTCACAGTCCCACAAGAGGCTCCAGCCTGGGGCAGACACTTTCACCCCTTAGGCCCTAGCAGAGGGCAATCCAACCCACCAGCCCAACTGGCACCAATAGCCTGGCCATGCTGAATATTTCCTGTTGGGGAAGGAAGACCCTACAAGAGCACTCCCATACCTCAGAGCCAGAAATCGGTTTACATCTCCCTCTCGCAGAGGGTGAAACCCTTGCCTAGGAGACAACCCAAAGGCTTTAAAACATGAATAAAAAGATGAAAAGAACAATTGACAGTTTCTATGAGAAAAAGAGCAGGGTTAGCAAACCTGAAGAAACCTCAAAACAGCAAAATGCATCAGATGTCCTCCTTACATGATGCTCCAAAAAGACCAATAAAAGTCTCAAAAGAGGTTAGAAGATAAATGGGGGAAAAGAAAGCCTTACAAGAGAGCAACAACTTCCTGAAATACGAATTGGAAAAAAGTAAAAAACCTTAGAAAGTAAGAATTTAAATTGGAAAAAATAAAATTACTAGAAAGAGGATTTTGGGAATTGGAAAAAGACAAAGAACTGCAAGAAAGTAGGACGGAATTGAAAAGACAGAACACAAGAAATAGGATCTGTGAATTGAAAAAGAAAATAATTACAAAAAAAAAAAATTTATGAAATGGAAAAAAATTCCAAAGATCAAAAACAATACATTTAAAAATCAATTACATACAGAAAGAAGTAAAAAAAAGCAAGAAGAAAATAATTTTTTAAAAATTAGAACTGAACAAATTGAAACTAATGATTCATTGAGACAAAGGAATATACAAAAACAAAAAAATGACAAACTGAAAAACCATGAATTATCTATTAAAAACGAAGATTGTAGATCTAGGAGAATAATTTGAGGATTATTGGTCTTTCTGAAAACTATGATGAAAAAAAAAAGGCCTAGATACCATTTTAAAGAAATCACAAAGAGAACTGCCCAGGTAATAGAATCAGAAGGAAATAGGCATTGAAAAATTATGGACCACCTTCTGAAAGAAAACCCTAAAAATAAAACCCCAAGGAATATTGTCAAATTTCAGAACTATCAGATTAAGGAAAAATTTCAAGCCAAAAAAAAAAAAAAAAAAAAAAAAAAAAAATTTACGAGGTGCCACAAAGATCACCCAAGATCTGGCTGCCTTAAAAAGGAAAGAAGGGCCTGAATATGATTCAAAGGCACAAGAACTTGGGATGCCCAAGAATAAACTACCCAGCTGTTGGAGCATTTTCTCCCAGGGAAGAAGATGGAATTTAATGAAACAAATGAATTTCATTTGTTTCTGAAGAAAAACCAGAACTAAACAAAAAATTTGATTCCAACTAGAACCTAAAGAGATGCAGAAAAGGTAAAAAGAAATCTTGAGAATTGTATTTGTTGTGGAATACAAAAAGAATACATTATAATTTGATTGTACTGATATAACATAAAAAAAGGGAAGAGATAGGAAAAGGGATGATGAGAATAAGGGGAATGAGGGAAAAAAGAGGAAACCAATCCCCAAAGAGGCAAAGGAAACTTATCAACTGAGGGAATTTAGAAAGGGGCAGGAACATTGTTAATCTTACTCCATCAGAGTTCCAAAGAAAAATAATTGACATTTGTTTTAGAAAAATTCTCTCCCCATTAAAAAGGGGAAAGCAAAAAGGAAAAGAAAAGAGTAATAAGGGAAGGAAGGGAAAAGACCAAAGGGGGAGGGGGATTATGAGGATAACATCGTGGAACAAGAGGGGTATAATTGAAGGGGGAAATAGGGTTGGGGAGGCAAGAATAAGGATAATTGGGGTTAAGGTGGAAACAGATTTAGAATTCTAACGTAAATGGAATGGGATGAACTCCCCGAGGAGGAGATAGGACTAGATCAAAAGTCAGAACCCTAAATATGTTGTTTACAAGAAAAATTTTAAAGCAGGGGGAAATAATAGAGAAAGGTTTTGGAGAAAATCATTATGCTTCAGGTGAAGCGAGGGAACCATCCTTCCGATCAAGGAAAAGAAAATTGATCTAATTAAAAGAGATAAGAAATAAACTAATCCTGTAAAGGGGAAAACAAGGCAAACAATATAAAAATATTGCACCAAGTTGGCATCCAACTTTCAAAGGAGAAGTAAAGAGTTTAAGAAGAAAAGACAACAAAACTGTAATAGGGAGATCCCCTTGCACCTAGAATTAGACAACCAAACCACAAAACAAATAAGAAAAAATTAAAGAATAAATAGAATATTAGAAAATTAGGTATGTTGGATCTTTGGAGAAAATTGAATGAGATAGAAGGAATATATTTCCCCAGCAGTTCATGGAACCCATTCAAAATTGACCATATTTAAGACATAAAGATAATAAATGCAAGAAAGCATAAATAGTTGCTTTTTTCAGATCATATAATAAAACTAATTCAACAAAAAGTTAGGGGGGAAATAGACCAAAAGTAATTGAAACTAAACAATCTCATCTTAAAGAATGATTGGGTGAAGAAAATTAAGATAAAATTAATAGTTTCACCAAGATAATGACAATGATGAGACGTCATACCAAATTTGTGGGATGCACAAAGGGAAAAGAGGGAATTTTTATATCCAGAGGCTTATTTAATAAAACAGAGAAAGAAAAGATTAATGAATTGGGCTTAAAATAAAAAACAAAAAGACCAAATTAAAACCCCAATCAAATACTAAATTGAAATTTAAAATTAAAAGGAGAAATTAAAATATTGAAAGTAAAAAAACTATTAACAATTAATAAACGATTGGTTCATGAAAAGCCAATAAAAAGATGTTTGGTAAATCTGATTAGATAAAGGAGAGAGGAAAAAAAATTAGTAGTCTTAAAATGAAAAGGAGAACTTCACCAATGAAGAGGAAATTAGAGAAAAATAAGGAGTTATTTTGCTCAACTTTAGCCAATAAATTTGATAACCAAGTGAAATGGAATACCCCAAAAATATGACCCCGACTAAAGAGGAGGGAAAGTTTGAATATCCTTTTAAAAAAGAAAGAAAGGCAATTAAAACTCCCAAGAAAAACCCCAGGACCAGATGGATTTACAGAATTTTAAAACATTTAAAGAACAATTGCCCCCAATCCTTAAATTATTTGATAAAATAGGGAAATGAAGGAGTCCACCAAATTCTTCTATAACAAACATTATGATACCAAACCAGGTATGAAACAGAGAAAGAAAATTAAGACCAATCTCCCTAAGAATATTGAGCTAAAATCTTAAATAAGATATTAGCAAAAGACTACAGAAAATCATCTCCAAGATAATACCATGATCAAAGGGATTTATACCAGAATGGGGTGGTTAATATTAGGAAAACTATAAATAATTGGCCATGTTAAAACAAATTAAAAAAACCATATGATCATCTCAATAGATGCAGAAAAAGCATTTGAAAAATCCAACATCCATTCCTATTAAAAACACTTGAGAGTTAGAATAAATGGACTTTTCCTAAAATAATCAGACCATCATTTAAAACAATGTAAGATCATATGTAAGGAGACAAACTGCAGCCATTCCCAATGTTGGAGGAAAAAGGTTGCCCACCATCACCGTTACTATTTAATATTATATTGAAACGCTAGCTTTAGAAATGATGAGAAAGAGATTAAAGGAAAAAATAGCAATGAGGAAACCAAATTATCACCTTTGCCCATGACAATGGTATACTTAGAGGCCCAAGATTCTGCAAAAGTTATTAGAAATAATCCACAATTTAGCAAAGTTGCTGTTTACAAAATAAACCCACATAAGTCACGCATTCTTATATCACTAACAAAATCCAACAGTCAGAGTTACAAAAAGAGAAATTCCATTTAAATAAGATAATGTAAAATATTTAGGAATCATCTGCCAAGGGAAAATGAAACTTTATGAGCAAAATTACACACCACTTTTCACACAAATTAAGTCTGATCCAACCAATTGAAAATATTAAATGCTCGGATAGGGGAAAAAATAAAGTAACAATATTACCTAAACTAACATTTATTTACGTATACCAACAGACCCAAAAAACTATTTTAATGACCAAAAAAAAAAAAGTTATATGGAAAAAAAGTTTAAGGGAAAAAAAAAAAATGAATCTTTTAAAAAATTATATTATAGAGCAGCAGTTACCAAAACTACTTGGTATTGGCTAAGGAATAGATTAGTTGATCATGGAATAGATTAGGTTCAAGGGATAAAACAACAACTATAAAACCTGTCTTTGAAAACCCAAAGATCCCAGCTTTGGGATAAGAACACGTTTGAAAAAATTGCTGGAAAATTGAAACTAATATCAGAAACTAGGCACTGATCCAACTTAACGTGACACCAAGATAAGGTCAAAAGGGTTCAGACCTAGGAAAAGAATGAAATTATGAATAAATTAGGGGAAACAGATAGTTTACCTCTCAGACTTGGGGGGAATTTATGACCAAAGCAGAAAAGATCATTACTGATCACAAATAGAACATTTGATTATACCAACTGAAAAGCTTTGTACAAACAAAACGCAGACAAGATTAGAAGGAAGCAATAAACCGGGAAAATATTTTTAAGTCAAAGGTTCATGGCCTCATTTAAAAAATATAGAGAATTAATAATTTAAAAAATCGCACTCCAATTGAAAATGGTCGTTATAAAAATTTGATGAAGAAATTGAAACTATTTCATCATAGAAAAGATTCCGTCATTATTAATCAGAGAAATGCAAATTAAGACAACTCTAAGATATACACATGTCGATTGGCTAAGATGACAGGAAAAATAATGATGATTGTTGGAGGGGATGCAGGAAACGGGCATTGATGAGTTTGGAGGGTGAAGAACCAACCATTTTGGAGAGTTTGGAACGCTCAAAAGACAAACTGTGTATTTTTTGATCCAGCAGTGTTACTACTTTTTATCCCAAAAGATTATAAAGAAGGCAAAGGACCTTATGTGTACGAATGTTTGTGGCAGCCCTTTTGTATGGCTAAAAACTGGAAACTAGGATGTCCATCAGTTGATGAATGGCTGAATAAATTGTTATGAATATTATAATATTATGGAAAATGACCAACAGGATAATTTTAAAAGGCCTGGAGAGACTTACGAACAATGCTGAGGAAATAGCAGGCCCAGGAATATTATATATTCAACAACAATATATATATACCAGTTCTATGGACCAGCCATCCTCAGCAAAGGATCAACCAAATTATTTCCAATGGAGCAGTAATAATGGAACCAGTATGCCCAGAAAAGAACCCCAGATGACTAAAACCATTAATTGAATTTAACCCATATTTATGCACACCTGCATTTTTTTTCCTTCACAAGCTAATTGTACAATATTTCAGAGTCTGATTCTTTTTGTACAGCAAAATAACGTTTTGGTCATGTATACTTATTGTGTATCTAATTTATATTTTAATATATTTAACTTCTACTAGTCATCCTGCCATCTAGGGGAGGGGGTGGGGGGTAAGAGGTGAAAAATTGGAACAAGAGGTTTGGCAATTGTTAATGCTCTAAAGTTACCCATGTATATATCCTGTAAATAAAAGGCTATTAAAAAAATAAAGCCAATCATAATTACTTATTTATCCTAATAGATGCTGAAAAAGATGATGATGATGATGAAGTATAACAGATATTTGTGCTAAAAATCATTCAACATTTAGGCTCAAAGGAACCTAAATTTTATAAAAAGCACATATCTGGAAGCAAAAGTAATATATACAATGGGGATATACAGGAACTTTCCTTCAATAAATACAGACATAAAGCAAGGATGCCAACTCTCCCCAATATTGCTTATTCTATTTCTGGAAATGCTATTAATAGTAATAAAATTAGAAAGAAGTTAATAGCATAAAGATAAGTAAATGTAAAAGAAACAAACAAATAAACCCTTTCCTTTGCTTATATGGTTTTTCACTTGTTCTGTCATTTCAGTCTTGGGTTGTTGGGTTGTTTTTTTGTTTTTGTTTTTGTTTCTGTTTTTTTGGTAAAGATATTACAGTAGTCTGTCATCTACTTCTCCAGCTCACTTTACAAATAAGAACTGACACAAACAGGGTTAAGTAACTGGTCCAGGTTCACATAGCTAATTAATGTGTGATACTTTATTTGCAGGCAGCAGAATGTCTTCTTCAAGCCCTCATGACTGACAGATAGAAAAATAACACAAATATGGAAATATTATCAAAGTTAACTTACAGTTTTAATTCCCCATCAGTAAAATTATCAAGGGGATGCTGTTTAGATCTTTGCCCTGCAGAATACTATATTGCAGGCCCTTTAATCCTTTGAATGGAAACTATTAGAATGTGGATAATCCTGATTCTGGCTTGTTGATATTTGACCTGACTTTTTTTTTTTTTTTTTTTTTTTTCCCTAGAGGCTTGCTGTATTTTCTCCTTAATCTGATAATGCTGGAATTTAGACACAGTATTCCTTGGAATTTTCATCTTAGGGTCTCTTTCAGGATGTGATTGTTGGATTCTTTCAATGCCTATTTTACCCTCTGGCTCTAGGAAATCAGGGTAGTTTTTGATCTTGGAAGAGACCGTCTAGACTCTTTTTTTGATTCTGATTTTCAAGTAGTCCAATAATTCTTAGCTTGTCTCTGCTGGATCTATTTTCCAGATCAGTTGTTTTTCTGATGAGGTATTTTACATTTTCTTCTATTTTTTGCCTCCTTTTGGGTTTTGTTTGACAATCATTGATGTCTCATTGAGTCATTTGTTTCCATTTGTTCAATTTTTATTTTTACTGAACTATTTTCTTCAGATAGTTTTTAACACTTTTAAAATCCCTTTTGAATTCTTCCAAAAGAAGATGGAGATATCACACTTTGAGGCTTCATCTGAAGATGTTTTGCTTTTAGTCTACTCAGAGTCTGAAATATATTCTACCCTGTCTTTATAAAAGCTACCTCTGGTCAGAGCTCTTTTTGATTTTTAGCTCATTTTAAAAGTTGAGATCAGCTCTCAGGACAAAGGGAAGATGATCTCAAGCTTGATCTAGAGCTGCTTCATGCTGCTGACTTCCTTCCTCTGCTGGGTGAGTGTGGACAAGCCCCTTGTTATATTGGGGTTCAGGAGCTCAAAATTTGCCTTCTGTATTTGTATTGGAGGTATTACAGCTAGTCTGCTGAGACACTGCCATTTGAACTAGAACAGAGTAGCAAATGCTGCTATTTTTTGGCTTCAAGCCTCTCTTTAGATTCCTCCAGTGTATGAAAAACCTCTCTGTCCCAGACCTCTCTATACTGAACTGCACTGCACTGATCTTGTGATAGCCTGTAACACCTCTTACCCACTGCCTAATTCGGACAGAATTATCCTGAGGCTCTTCCAAAATAAATTTTGTTGGAAATTTGTTACACTCCAAATATTTTGGGTCTTGTCACTCCAAAAGCCATTCAGAGTTTTAATCTGGTGTTGATCTGAGGGAAACTAGGAAGAGATTGAACAATGACCTGCCTACTTTTTGCTATCTTGGATCTGCCCCTCTACTTCATATATCTTGATAAAAGAGTAGCAAAATTCAATTGGAAGACAAAAAATTTAGGAAATGAGTAAAAGAGGTAGTGAAAAAGTTTAAGAAGAGAAACAGTTGAAGAAGGGAAAATTCTATGTATAAAATTTGTCTGGTAATTACTTAGTATCTAAGATATATGACCAATTAAAAATATATATAATAAACATACATATTTATAATGGCATATACATTCATATATAATATACATATTATATTCCTTAATAAATAAGATATCAAAACAAAATAAAAAGTTCATAAATAATAAATTGCCAAGTACTACCAAGCACATGAAATATTGTTCCCAATCACTAGAAATAAGAGAAATGCAGATCAAAACACTGTAAATGTTTCATCCCACATTTTAAAAGCATGCAAATATGCTACAATTGGGCCCTAGTCAATGATAGATAGGTTTGGAGATGATAGACAACATTAATATCCATTTTGTTTTGTTTTGCTTTGGCTTTTGGTTTATATTGTTAGATCCATTTTGGGAAGCAATTTAGAATTATGCAAAAGTGACCAAAATGTCTATATATTTTGACCCAAAAAATTTATTAATGTGGTCTTATTGCAAGTAAGCCACTAATAAGAAAAAAGTTCTCATATAAAGCAACATATTTATAGCCATACTTTTGTTGTTGAAAATAAAGCACATGTCCATCAATTAAGGAATGGTTAAACAAGCATACATGAATGTAATGAAATATTACTGTCTTGTAGGCAACAATGGAACAGAGCAGAATTGAAGGATATACAGGACCTGATGCAGAGTACAAAAATTTAAGCTGATAGATGAAAATAATACATACAGATAGACACACAGATCAAAAGTAAACATAGAAAATATATGTAGACCAAGTATGACTTGAAAGTAGACATATGAGAAGATACTCCCAAAACTCATCTTCATATTTATGGAATATATGACAACTTTTACAAAATCACACACATATATAGATATAGATATATTCATCTGTAGTAATAATTTTGCCTTTTGGGGGGGGTCTGTAGTGTGATATCTTTTGTTATATGATAAATCTGTCTAGGAAGGGTTTAGGGAAAAGATTTTTGAATAAAATAAACTATAAGAATGCTTTGTAAAAAGCTATTCATAAATTTTAAAATAATTATTAATGTAGAAGGAATATATCAGGTTATTAAAATGAGAGGAGTTTGGAAGAAGGAAGAACAATAAGGAGACTAAGTAATAAAGATAAAAATCATGGATATAGTAATGGGAATAGAAAAGTGGTATGATCCTCTTCAGTCTTTTTTCTTTCCCCACTTATTTAAGATTTTACTCTCTTTGTAATTTGTCTTCTTCCACTTCACCAACCCACAGTGATTCCTCTTTTCACTTGCTACTAATTGTCTAAGTCAATCATTTAACAATTATCAGATGCTATCCTGTTATTCCTATTTATCACTTGTTAATTTTTGTTAGTATTTCCCACAAGATAATAAACTTATTCAGTCAGGTCAGAGACTATATCTTATCCTACAAATTCCTTCTCTGTCTAACATAATGCATTGTGTATAATTCAAAGAACACTCAATGTATTTATGAATTATGTGATTTTAAATGACTTTTCAATTTCACTAAATTTAAAATGACTAAAAAAATCAATAGAAACTTTTCAATTAAATTTAACAAGCAACTATTAAGCACCTGCTGTATTCAACACTGGAAGCACATCCATATAAATTTCCCTCAATCAACCTACAACTATAGGAATTAGGGAAGGCTTCCAGTGGAAATATGACATACAACCTATGTTGTGAAGAAAACTAGGGATTTTTGAGGTGAAGATAAATATAGGACAAATTTAAGATACTGGAGAAAACAACTTGTATGCTTTGAAGATAGAAGGCTTACTTGAGGAAGCAAAAAATGGTCACATTTTCTGAAATGAGGTAATGGGAAGTAAGTCTACAAAATTAGGTTGTAAACTGATTGTGAAGGATTTTTATTGCTAAGCTTAAGAATCTATATTTTATTCAAGAAACCAAGGCAAGACCAAGGACTTTAATACACATAAAAGACATGATCATACAGTTTAGAATTTTTTTTCTAGCTGTTATGTAGACATTAAATTGAAAAGAGAGATTGGAAGAAAGGAATTTAATATTGTAAGTGCTACCAAGCTCTGAACTATGGTGATGATTATGTACATGAAGAGAAGAAAAGGTTGCTAGAGCATCTATTTAGTGAACAAAAAGGGATGACTGGTTGTAGAAGAAAAGTTATACTGACTTAACAGTATATTTTCCTTGACTTTGAACTATCTTAATTCTTTGCTGACTCACTTTGTTGTTGTTATTCTTAGAAACACACAGATTTGGGCAGATTTATATATTTTTGACACTGTCTTTGGGATCATTCTTATAGACTGTTCCTTTCCACTAAATTAAGTAATAAAAGCAGGCTGGGACCCACATTGAACTGAGGATTTTACTGTATTTAAGAATCCTGCCACAGGTAGTCAGAGTCTTATGTTCTAGCTGGTATCATTACTATTATTGTTGTTCTTAAAAAGTGAATAAAGGAAATTATTGCTAAGTGGATATTAAGTTAAATGAGACATTTAATCATCCTCTACCAGCATAAAGGAACAAGTTGTTCTTCCTATAGCCCAATTTTAAAGAAAGATGAATGGTCAGGTTTTCTTAATACTAAATTATAAAGATTGAAAAAGAAATAAAACCAAACTAGAGGGGTATGATTTAGAGATGGATTTTTCAGGATGAGTATCTGGATTCAAAGCCAGATCACTACTTACTACTACTCTGGCTTTGAAAAAAATCCTTCCATCTCTCTGATTACCCATGTATAAAATAAATGGAGTTCGACCATATGATCACTAAGATTCCTCCTAGCTATAAATCTATGATCCTAGTTTTCACTTGAGTTTACTAATCTGTTAGTTAAATAAATAACCTCAGTGATTGTAAAGGCCCCTAAATGTTGCCTCTGATCAGTCAATTTGCATATAATTAAGTAACTAAATATATTTTCATAAGTGGGAAATTATTTTCAGATTCAAATCCACAAAGGTGAAACACTCAACTCTCAATTATCCACATTTGGCAGGAAAAGAGAATTTCTAAATGAGATAGAGTTTTAGAAATTGCTTAAGTTGACATGCTGAATCCTTTGCAATTTGCTCCTTCTAGGTTCCATAGAGACTTCTAATCATTTCCCAGGGTTCTGACAACATAGGCAGTACAATTAAAACTATAAAACACACTTCCAGGTAATTAATAACAATTAATCAAGACCAAAAATAGATGACTGCCATTTGATAATGGTAGTCTTAAAATTACAGAAGAATATGATAAAAATGATATTAAGGAAGACTGATTGGTTAATTATTTTTGTCCTTGAGTACTTGGCTTTGACAATAACCTGTAATAAAAAAGGCTAAATTTTTAAACTCTTGGACATCTTTCAAATGTCTATAATTAAGACCTAATGAAGAAAACCTGAGATAATACACCTTTACTTATAGGCAAAATTTGGGATTTGTTAAAATTATAAATATATATATATATATATATATATATATGTGTGTGTGTGTGTATGTATTTATATGCATACAAATGCATATATAACATTATAAATATATATATATATATATATATATATATATATATATATATATATTCCTCTTATTGATTTCTATCTTAACATTAACTTTCAGGGGGCTTGAGGAGACATGAATCCAGTCTTGTAAAATCGTTACTAGTCAGTAAATTAACATTTATTAACTATTTACTATGTGCCAGACACCATAATAACTGTTAGGGATACACACAAAAAAAGCAAAAGATAACACCTGCCTTAAAGAAATTACAGTCTAATTGAGAAGACAATAAGCAAATACATATATACAAAAAAGCAATATACGTGATAGATATGAGATAATTAACAGAAAAAAAGGCACTAGAATTATCAGTATTTAGGAAAGGCTTGCTGTAGAAGATGGTAAGTAGATATGAGGAAGAAAAGATTCCAGGTGTGGCATCAGAGACAATGTTGGGAACTGACAGATAAAGTGTGGTACTGTGGAAGAGTCATGAGGCCAATGTCACTAGATTGAAGAGTTTCTCATGGGGGTCAGGATGAACGAAGACTAGAGAAATAGTAGTAGTAGCAAGTTATGATTTTGAATACCATAAAAAGGATTTTGTACTTGATCCTGCAAGTAATTGAGAGTTATTAAAACTGATAAAGAACTCCTGTCATTTTAACCTGTCATTTTAAAAAAATCACTTTGGCAGCTGAGTGGAAGGTGAATTCAAGTAGAGAGAGTTGTGAGGCAGGAAGACCCACCAGCATGAAGAAATTCCTTCTATGAAGATAGACGACTATCCATTCTTTAACTTAAAGTCTTGGGGGTACTGAATATTTAACTTATCTGTCCATCAAAGAATCAAAGGAGGGATTTGAACTCATGTCTCCTTGATTCTGAATATATCCATTGCACTAATATTTTTCTTGGTCTCTTAGGTGAATGCTTGATAGGTAAATTTACATATCCCCTTTTCACATACTTGACAACCTATATTTCTAACAAGTTGTTTATTTTCCTCATATATTATTCATCTTCATTTTTCTTCAAGTATTGATTGCTGAAAAACTGGCTACTACAAAAAAAGCCAACTACAATTCACAAAGAATTTTTAATTGATAACAGTAGTCTTAAATTCACTGTTTGACCCTCAAAATATCACTATATTCTGTTTCTCTTTGATTCACTGTAGTTAACTACATTAGTCATTTCCCCCTAGTTTTTTTTTTTCTTTTTTTTAATTATTAAAGTTTTTATTTACAAAACATATGTATGGGTAATATTTCAATGTTGACACTTGCAAAACCTTGTGTTCCACATTTTTTCCTCCTTTCTCCTACCCACTTCCCTAGATGGCAGATAATCCAATACATGTTAAATATGTTAAAACATATGTTAAATCAAATATATGTATATATATTTATAGAATTATCTTGATGCTCAAAAACAAATCAAATCAAGAAGGAAAAAAATGAGAAAGAAACAAAATGCAAGCAACCAATAACAAAAAGTGTGAAAAGGCTATGTTGTGATTTAAATTTAGTTCCCACAGTCTAGATTACTCTCTTTGAGTGTAGATGCTTCTCTTCATCACAAGATTATTGGAACTAATCTGAATCATCTCATTGCTGGAAAGAGCCATGTCCATCAGAATTGATCATCATATAATGTTGTTGGCATGTACTATGATTTCATGGTTCTAATCATTTTATGTAGCAACAGTTCATGTAAGTCTCTCCAGGCCTCTCTAAAATCATCCTCCTGATCATTTTTATAGAACAATATTCCATAATATTGATATACCATAATTTATGGACAGCCACTACATTTCCAGTTTTTTGTCACTATAAAAATAAATGCCACAAACTTTTTGCACATGTGGGTCCCTTTCCCAACTTTAAGATCTCTCTGGGATATAAGCTCAGGAGGAACACTGCTAGATCAAAGGATTTGCACTGTTTGAAAACTTTTTCAGCATAGTTCCAAATTGCTCTTCAGAATGTCTGAATCCATTCAGAATGTCTGAATCCATTCAGAATGTCCTGAATCCAATTCCACCAATGTATTAGGGTCCTAGTTTTCCCACATCCCTTCCAACATGCATCATTATTTTTTCCGGTCATCTTAGCCAATCTGAGAGGTGTGTAGTGGTATCTCAGAGTTGTCTTAATTTGCATTTCTCTGATCAATAGTGATTTACAGCACCTTTTCATATGACTAGAAATGGTTTTAATTTCTTCATCTGACAACTGTCTGTTCATATCCTTTGACCAATTATCAATTGGAGAATGGCTTGCATTCTTATAGATTTGAGTCCATTTTTTATGTATTTTAGAAATGAGGTCTTGGGGTAGAGCCAAGATGAGGGAGAAGGCACACACGACATTCTGAGCTTTTTCTCATATCCTTACTACTAATTATTAATTTCAGCCTCGAAAATAGTGCTTGACTGATAAAATTAATGAAGATGGAAATACAAAAACTTAACAGCCAAAGATAATTTGGAAGATCACTAGAAAAGCTTTGTCCTGAGTGGTGGGAACAGACTAGAACAAGAAGGGATAGAATCAGAGGCTAGCATCTGGAGCAGACCAGGGGTGGGGGTGGTCTCTGAGGTTGGAAAATTTACAGAGAGGACTCGACCACAGGTTGGCTGCTCTGCTTTAGTTGCAAAGTAGTAAACCAGAAGAGAAATTAAAGCCCAAGGTAGAGGATACTCTAAAAAAAAGCCAGAACCTAACAGGATCTGCTATACCCACCCAAAATTGGAAGTGAGTGACTCAGTACAGATCACACCACAGCTGTGCAGTCGGATTCTGCAGCACAGAGCTTGCTCAGGGCAGTCACAAATCTGCACAGCATGGGGACGCAGCCCAGGGCAGCTGCACAGTGGGGGGCTCAGAGTGGGACAATAGAACTTCCATAATGCCACTGTGCTCCCTTGGACAGAGACACTACCCGTGCTGTGCTGGGCAAGACAACTGCTAATACACATATCTGGCTTTTGGCTGAAGTAGTAACACTTTTGCTGCTTATCCTCTAGCCCTAGGGCAGTTGCTAATCCACACATTGGAGCTCTTAGCAGGGCACTTCCACAGCTTGGCCCATGCTACCCAAGTGTGAAGTTTTTCACAGGGCACTCCTGCAGCTTACCCGTTCTTTGCAGTCCATTGGCAGAATAATTACTGTCCACATACCTATCCCTGCTCTCCAGAGGAAGCAGGTAACCTCCTTGCCCTGAAACTAGACTCTAAAGACTTTTTTAAAAAATGAGTAAAAAAATCAAAAGGACAATGGATAGCTTCTATACAGAAAGAGAGCAGGTTTTCAGGCCCGAAATGACTAATAACAGACAGTCTCCAGACAAAACAGCAAAGGGGGATGTAACTTGATCCCCATCACGCAAGGCTCTCTTGATGAAACTATAAAAAATCTTAAAAAGAGAACTAGAAGCAAAATGGGGAAAGGAAAGAGAAGATATGCAAGGGAGTAACAACTTCCTGAAATGTGAATTGGAAAAGGTAAAGAACTCCAGGGAAAGTAAGATTTATGAATTGGAAAATATAAAACTCCAAGAAATATTGTGGCTAAATTTCAGAACTATCAGATTAAGGAAAAAATATTACAAGAAGGCAGGAAAAAAAAAATTCAAATACCGAGGTGCTATAATAAGGATCACTCAAGATCTAGCTGATTCCACATTAAAAGATTGAAGAGCCTGGAATTTGATATTCCTAAAGGCAAAAGAACTTGGAATGCAGCCAAGAATAAACTATCCAGATAAGGTGAGCATTTCTTCCATGGAAGAAGATGGACATTTAATGAAACAGATGAATTTCATTTGTTTCTAAGGAAAAAAACAGAACTAAACAAAAAAAAAATTTGATCTCCAACCATAGGATTCAAAATAAGCAGAAAAAGGTGAAAAGAACTTATGAGAACTATATTTCTTGTGTGGACATACATAAAGAGTAAATGTATAATTTGATTATACTGCTATAAAAAGTGGAAGTAGAAATGGAAAGTGGATAGTGTCAGAAAAAGGGAAAAGGGGAGATAAAAAGAGGGAAACTGCATCTCACAAAGAGGCAAAGGAAACCTTTCATATCTGAGGGAATTTAGAGAGGGGGCAACATTGTGTGAATCTTACTCTCTTCAGAGGTGGCTCAAAGAGAAAATAATTGACATATTTGCTTTATAGAAAAACTTCATTCACCTCATTAAAAAGTGGGACAGGAAAAGGGAAAAGGAAAAGAGTAATAAGGGAAAGGTACAAGAAAGGGGAAGAGATTCAAAGAGATTCAAAATTCAACCCCCAATCAAATACTAAACTTGAAATTCTAAAATTAAAAGGATACATTAATAAGATATAAAGTAAAAACAACTATTGAAGTAATAAATAAAACTAAGAGTTGGTTTTATGAAAAAAAAAACAATAAAATAGATAAACCTTTGGTAAATCTGATTAGAAAAAAGAGGGAAGAAAATCAAATTATTAGTCTTAAAAATGAAAAGGGAAAACTTTCCACCAATGAAGAGGAAATTGGAACAAAAATAAGGAGTTACTTTGCCGAACTTTATGCCAATAAATTTGATAACCTAAGTGAAATGGATGACAACCTTCAAAAATGTAGGCTTCCCAGATTAACAGAGGAGGAAGTAAATTGCTTAAATAGTTCCATTTCAGAAAAAGAAGTAGAACAAGCTATTGATCAGGTCCCTAAGAAAAAATACCCAGGACCAGATGGATTTACATGTGAATTCTGCCAAACATTCAAAGAACAATTAGCCCCAATTCTAGATAGACTATTTGAAAAAATAGGGAATGAAGAAGTCCTACCAAATTCCTTTTATGACACAGACATGGTACTGATACCTAAACCAGGTAGGTTGTAAACAGAGAAGAACATTATAGGCTAATCTCCCTAATAAATATTGATGCTAAATCTTAAATAAAATGTTAGCAAAAAGATAACAGAAAATCATCCCCAGGATAATACACCATGATCAAGTATGATTTATACTAGGAATGCAGGGCTGGTTCAATATTAGGAAAACTATCAGTATAATTGGCCATATTTATAACCAAATTAACAAAAAAAAAATGATCATCTTAATAGATACAGAAGTCATTTGATAAAATCCAAATCCATTCCTATTGATAACACTTGAGATTATAGGAATAAATGGACTTTACCTTAAAATAATTAGTACCATGTATGTAAAACCATCAGTAAGCATCATAATGTAATGGGGATAAACTGGAACCATTCCCAATAAGATTAGGAGTGAAACAAAATTGCCCACTTTGACCATTGCTACTCAATATTGTATTAGAAAAGCTAGCTTTGGCAATAAGAGTTGAGAAAGAGAAAAAGGAATTAGAGTAGGTAATGAGGAAACCAAATTATCCCTCTTTCTTGATGATATGATGGTATACTTAGAGAATCCTAGAGATTCTACTAAAAAGCTATTAGAAATAATCGACACATTTCACAAAATTGCAGGATGCAAAATAAACTCACATAAGTCATCACATTCTTATATATCATTAACAAAATCCAACAGTTAGAGTTACAAAGAGAAATTCCATTTAAAGTACCTACCAATAATATAAAATATTTATGAATCTATAGCCAAGGAAAAATCAGGAACTATGTCAGCAAAACTACAAAACACTTTCCCCATAAATAAAGTCAGATTTAACCAATTGGAAAAATATTAAATTGGATAGGGAGAACAAATATAATAAAAATTACAATACTACCTAAACTAATCTGTTTATTTAGGGCTATAGCCATCAAATTCCAAAAAAAAAAAATATTTTAATGATGCAGAAAAATAATAACAAAGTTTATACAAAAAACTAAAGTGTAATGGGCTGAGGTTTGAGTTGATGCACTGAGGTTCCAAGTACATGAGGCTAAATAGTAATTGGGCTATATTCTATTAATATACATGATTGGATAAAGAATGGTCCCTGCCCACTCTGTGCAAGTCCTGATGTGTTGTATAGGAAATGACGATTTGGGTGGGTGGAGGCAGAGAGAGACAGGAAGAGAAGCTGGGAGAGTTTGGGCCTGGGTTTGATACTCCTAGCTGCTGGTTGTGTGGCTGCTGGTCTAGCTAGCTTCTTGACTCAGCTACACACATTGCTATTGCCCATTCTCTTCCACCTACGATCCTTCTTCACTGAGAATAAAGACTGACGATTTTCCCCTAACCTGAATTCCTGACTCCCACTGATTTTAAAATATGCGATCTTCACACTAAAGGTCAAGAATTTCAAGGGAACTAATGAAAAAAATCAAATGAAGGTGGCTTAGCTGTACCAGCTCTAAAATTATATTATAAAATAGTGGTTACCAAAACCATTTGGTATTGGCTAAGAAATAGACTAGTCATCAGTGGAATAGGTTAGGTTAAAAGAACGAAACAATAATAACTTTAATAATCTAGTGTTTGACAAACTAGCTTTTGGGATAAGAGCTCACTGTTTGACAAAACCTGCTGGGAAAACTGTAAATTAGTATGGCAGAAACTAGGCATTGACCCACACCTAACACCATACAACAAGATAAGGTCAAAATGAGTTCATGATCTATATATAAAGAATGAAATTATAAATAAATGAGAAGAACATAGCATAGTTTACCTCTCAGACCTGTGGAAAAGGAAGGAATTTATGACCAAAGAAGAACTTTAGATCATTATTGATCACAAAATAGAAAATTTTGATTATATCAAATTGAAAAGTTTTTGTACAAACAAAACTAATACAGACAAGATTAGAAGGGAAACAATCAACTGTGAAAACATTTTTACATTCAAAGGTTCTGATAAAGGCCTCATCTCCAAAATATATAGAGAATTGACTCTAATTTATAAGAAATCAAGCCATTCTCCAGTTGATAAATGGTCAAAGGATATAAACAGACAATTCTCAGATGAAGAAATTGAAACTATCTCTAGGCATATAAAAAGATACTCCAAATCATTATTAATCAGAGAAATGCAAATTAAAACAACTCTGTGATATCACTACATACCTGTCAGATTGGCAAGAATGATAGGGAAAGATAATGCAGAATGTTGGATGGGATGTGGAAAAACTGAGACACTGACACATTGTTGGTGGAACTGTGAATACAGCCAGCCATTCTGGAGAGCGATTTGGAACTATGCTCAAAAGATTATCAAACTGTGCATATCCTTTGATCCAGGTGTGTCATTACTGGGATTATACCCCAAAGAGATTTTAACAAAGGGAAAGGGAATTGTATGTGCAAGAATGTTTGTGGCACCCCTCTTTGTAATGGCCTGAAACTTGAAACAGTGTGAATGCCCATCAATTGGAGAATGGCTGAATAAATTGTGGTATATGAATATTATGGAATATTATTGTTCTGTAAGAAATGACCAGCAGGATGATTTCAGAAAGGCCTGGAGAGACTTATATGAATTGATGCTGAGTGAAATGAATAGGACCAGGAGATCACTGTATATTTCAAGAACAATACTGTATGATGATCAATTCTGATGGACTTGGCCCTCTTTGGTGATGAGATGAACCAAATAATTTGAATGAAACCAGCTACACCCAGTGAAAGAACTCTGAGAGATGATTTTGAACTACTGCATAGAATTACCAATCCCTCTATTTTTGTCCGCCTGCATTTTTGATTTCCTTGACAGGTTAATTGTACACTATTTCAATGTCTGATTCTTTTTATACAGCAAAATAAATGTATGGACATGTTTATATATATATATATTGTATTTAACTTATGCTTTAACATGTATTTGTCAACCTATCATCTGGGGGAGAGGGTGGGGTGAAGGAAGGGAAAAATTGGAACAAAGCGTTTTGCAATTGTCAATGCTGGAAAATTACCATTCATATATCTTGTAAATAAAAAGCTATAATAAAAAAGAATGTGGTCTTTATTAGAACTCTTACATGTAAAAATGTTTTCCCAATCTATTGCTTCCCTTCTAATCTTCTCTGTGTTAATTTTGTTGGTATAAAAACTTTTCAACTTTATATAACCAAAATTATCTGGTGTCCAATAATGAGTTCCAGTTCTTTTTATGTCACAAATATCTTCTTTCTTTCCAGATCTGAGAGGTAAACTATCCTATGTTCTTCTAATTTGCTTATAATATCACTTTTTGCATCTAAATCATGGACCCATTTCATCCTTATCTTTTTTTTATTGTATTAGGGATGCGTCTTTCCTAGGTTATCAGTTAATAAATCACATTCTTCCTTTATCCTAATTATTTTTTTTTATTATAGTAATTTTTTATTGACAGAATCCATGCCAGGGTAATTTTTTTTTACAAAATTATTCCTTGCACTCACTTCTGTTCCGATTTTTCCCTCCCCCCCTCCCCTAGATGGCACACAGTCCTATATATGTTGAATATGTCCTAGTATATCCTAGATACAATATATGTGTGCAGATCCAAACAGTTTTGTTGCACAGGGAGAATTGGATTCAGAAGGTAGAAATAACCCGAGAAGAAAAACAAAAATGCAAACAGTTTACATTCATTTCCTAGTGTTTTTTCCTTTGGGTGTAGCTGCTTCTGCCCATCATTGATCAATTGAAACTGAATTAGGTCTCTTTGTCAAAGAAATCCACTTCCATCAGATTTCATCTTCATACAGTATCACTGTTGACGTATATAATGATCTCTTGGTTCTGCTCATTTCACTTAGCATCAGTTCATGTAATTCTCTCCAAGCTTCTCTGTATTCATCTTGCTGGTCATTTCTTACAGAACAATAATATTCCATTACATTCATATACCACAATTTTGTTGGTGTTGTATAAAAATGCTGAGGATTTAGGGGGATTTATTTTATAACCTGCAACTTTGCTAAAGTTATGGATTATTTCTAATAGCTTTTTCGTAGAATCTCTAGGGTTCTCTAAGTATACCATCATATCATCTGCAAAGAGTGATAATTTGGTTTCCTCACTGCCTATTCTGATACCTTTAATCTCTTTCTCGACTCTTATTGCCGAGACTAGTGTTTCTAATACAATATTGAATAATAATGGTGACAGTAGGCAACCTTGCTTCACTCCAGATCTTACTAGGAAAGATTGCAGTTTTTCCCCATTGCATATGATGCTTACAGATGGTTTTAAATATATGTTCCTGACTATTTTAAGAAAAAGTCCATTTATTCCTATACTCTCAAGTGTTTTTATTAGGAATGGATGTTGGATTTTACCAAATGTTTTTTCTGCATCTATTGAGATGATCATATGGTTTTTGTTAGTTTGCTTATTGATATAGTCAATTATGCTAATAGTTTTCCTAATATTGAACCAGCCCTACATTCCTGATATAAATCCTACTTGGTCATAGTGTATTATCCTAGGAATGATTTTCTGTAATCTTTTTGCTAATATTTTATTTAAGATTTTAGCATTGATATTCATTAGAGAGATTGGTCTATAATTTTCTTTCTCTGTTTTCAGCCTACCTGGTTTAGGTATCAGTACCATGTCTGTCGTAAAAGGAGCTTGGTAGGACTTCTTCAGTCCCTATTTTTTCAAATAGTTTATACAGCATTGGGGTTAATTGTTCTTTAAATGTTTGGTAGAATTCACATGTAAATCCATCTGGTCCTGGGGATTTTTTCTTAGGGAGCTGGTTAATAGCTTGTTTTATTTGTTTTTCTAAGATGGGACTGTTTAGGATATTTACTTCTTCCTCTGTTAATCTGGGCAAGCTATATTTTTGAAGGTATTCTTCCATTTCATTTAAGTTGTCGAATTTATTGCCATAAAGTTGGGCAAAGTAATTCCTAATTATTGCTCTAATTTCCTATTCATTAGTGGCAAGTTATCCCTTTTCATTTTTAAGACTAACAATTTGATTTTCCTCTTTCCTTTTTTAAATCAGATTTACTAAGGGTTTCTCTATTTTGTTGTTGTTTTTTTTCATAGAACCAACTCAGTTTTATTAATTAATTCAATAGTTTTTTTTACTTTCAATTTTATTGATATCTCCTTTTATTTTTAGAATTTCAAGTTTAGTGTTTGACTGGGGGTTTTTAATCTGTTCCTTTTCTAGCATTTTTATTTGCAAGCCCAATTTGTTGACCTTCTCTTTCTCTACTTTATGCAATTAAGCCTCTAGAGATATGAAATTTCCCCTTATTACCGCTTTGGCTGCATCCCACACATTTTGATATGATGTCTCATTATTGTCATTTTCTTGGGTGAAGTTATTAATTATGTCTATGATTTGCTCTTTCACCCAATCATTCTTTAGTATGAGATTATTTAGTTTGCAATTATTTTTTGGTCTACTTTCCCCTGGCTTTTTTGTTGAGTGTAATTTTTATTGCATTGTGGTCTGAAAAGGATGCATTCACTATTTCTGCCTTACTGCATTTGAGTTTGAGGTTTTTATGTCCTAATATATGGTCTATTTTTGTATAGGTTCCATGAACTGCTGAAAAGAAAGTGTAATCCTTTCTGTCTCCATTTCGTTTTCTCCAGAGCTCTATCATATCTAACTTTTCTAGTATTCTATTTACCTCTTTGACTTCTTTCTTATTTATTTTGTGATTTGATTTATCTAATTCTGAGAGTGCAGGGTTGAGATCTCCCACTGTTATAGTTTTGCTATCTATTTCTTCTTGCAGCTCTCTTAATTTCTCTTTTAAGATTTAGATGCTACACCACTTGGTGCATATATGTTTAATATTGATATTGCTTCATTATTTATGCTACCCTTTAGCAAGATATAGTGCCCTTCCTTATCACTTTTAATTTGATCAATTTTTGTTTTTGCTTGATCTGACATCAGGATGGCTACCCCTGCTTTTTTTGACTTCACCTGAAGCATAATACATTTTGCTCCATCCTTTTACCTTTATTCTGCATGTATCTCCCTACTTCAGGTGTGTTTTCTGTAAACAATATATTGTCGGATTCTGGCTTTTAATCCATTCTGCTAATTGCTTCCTCTTTATGGGGGAGTTTACCCTGTTCACATTTATGGTTAAAATTACCAATTCTGTATTACTTGCCATCTTGTTAACCCCTATTTATGCTTTTCTCCCTTCTTTCCCCTTTACCCCCCTTCCCAGTATTAAACTTGTGAGCACCACTTGCTTCTCACAGCTCTCCCTTTTTAGTATCCCTCCTCCCCACCTTAGAGTTCCTCCCCCTGTCTTACTCCTTTCCCTCATAGTTTCCATATTCCCTTCTGCTTAACTTATTCCTTCTTGCTGTTTTGATTTTAGGATCTCTTTCAGTGGGTGATTGATGATTCCTTTGAATGTCAATTTTACCTTCTGTTTCTATGACTTCTGGGCAGTTCTCTTTGATAATTTCCTGGAAAATAGTGTCCAGGCTCTTTTTTTCATCGTATTTTTCTGGGAGTCCAATGATTCTCAGATTATCTCTCCTAGACATGTTTTCCAGGTCTGTTGTTTTCCCCAGAAGGTATTTCACATTTTTCTCCATTGTTTGGTTTTTTTGGTTTTGCTTGACTGATTCTTCTTGTCTCCTTGAGTCATTCAATTCCATTTGTTCTATTCTGATTTTCAGTGAAGTGTTTTCTTCCCTCACTTTTTTATATCTTTTTCTAATTGTCCAATTTGTTCTATGGAATGTTTTTCCATTTCGCCAATTTTATTCTTTAGAGAGCCATTTTCTGTTTCCAGTTCACTAATCCTATTTTTCAAAGATTTCATTTCTTTATCCACTCTGTCTTTAAATGAGTGAGATGACTTCTCCAGACTCTCTTCCAAGCCTCCCTCTCCTTTTCAAATCTTTCTTCTAGCTCTCTTGTGAAAGCCTTTTTAATTTCTTCTATGAGATTCATCTCTGCTGAGGAACTGATGATCTCCTCCTGTGGGGATTCACCTGAAGATAATCTGTTTTTAGTCTCCTCAGGGTTTAGAGTCTGTTCTCTGTCTGTATAAAAGGTGGCAATCGTTAAAGTCCTTTTTAACTTTTTGCTCATTTTGTCAGAGAAGAATCAGAGACAAACTAGCAAAGAAAAAAAAAGGTAAAAAACCCCAAATGGAATCTGCTTATTTGGGGGAGGGGCTGGGTGGCATTACCGAGCTTCCTCTACAGACTGAGGGGGCAGCAGCGGGGCACTAGCAGGACTGTGCTGCACCTGCGCTCTGAGACTCTGATAACATGCTGAGACGCTGTGGGGGAGGGGTGGCCGGTCTCCAGGAACTCCAGCTGTTTGGGGTTGTATTCCTCACCCCAGGTGGTCTTAGCTTCTCTGCTGGGCTACTGACTTGCTGCCAGGGCAAAGTATCCAGTCCTGTAGTGAAGCTCTCCCCGCAGAGACGGCTGAGATCACACCCCAGCCCCCTCTGTTCTGCTCAGCTGTGAGCTGCCTGCCGAGTTCTTGCTGCTCCTGCCTGCCCTCAGCCTGTGCCTGATCTAAAACCATCCCGCCCTCGAGCAAAAACAGACCTTTCCTGGCGAATTTCAAGGATGTCTTCTCTTGGTAACTGTTTGTGAGTTTTTTTTTTTTTTCAGTCAGGCATTAATTCAGAGGCTTGTAATGAGATGAATTCTGAGAGAAAATGCGGAGCTTACACAGCTGTGTGCCTCCTTGCCGCCATCTTGGCCGGAAGTCCTTTATCCTAATATTTGAAAAGTGATGCTAATTCCAAAATTGATTTTAGATTTTGTTTCCTTTAAAGGAGCTAATCAAATAATTTGATTGGATATTGTCATTTTCATTTTTTTAACTAGACGTATGATTTGAAAAATTGTTTGCTACAAAAATCATTATATATATATGTATATATATACATACACACATACATATATGTATATCATATACACATATATATATTTATACATATATATCTTATTGAATATATCTCATGAAATATGTTACAAAAAGTATAGAGAAAACATATACACATAAGATAGAAGAATCATGACAAAATTAAATATACCACAATTAAGCAAAAAGACCAAAGAATTTTAGAACTAAAACATTTTTGAGTACAGTCACCTATTTTAATCTGTATAACTATTTTCTCATTAGGATAATTGGTTCTGATATAACTTTGCTTTAACAATTCAGAATTATTTGTGCAACACATTTGGAAGATCACATTCAAAGAAAATTGATATCATCTCCTGATTATTTATTTTAGACTTTTTTCCAATATAAATTTTATAGGGGTCATCAAGGTTTCCATTTAAAAGATCCATACAAAATTGTCAACTTACACAATTCTTTTAAATTGAGGTATTATTAAATTATTTTCTAATTATAAGATATAGAACTTCATCATAAATACTTGAAGAAGTACATATTTTACACAGGAAATCATAATCTGATTATTGCTTTTATTTGTAGCTGAATTAAGGAGAGGGAAAGAGGAGAGGAGGGAGGGAGGGAGGGAGAAAAAAAGGAAGGAAACTAAAAGTAGGGGCAGTTAGTCATTCAAGAGAAGTAGGAATAAATGATGTATATATATGCCAAAAGGGGAGATGTTTAACAAGAAAAAGAGTACCATGGAATATAAAGAATGAAAATAGATCATTAGATTTGAAAGTTAGAAGGATTGGGATTAAAGAATTAAGAAATTGGGATTTAAGAAGTATCATAAAAGCATATTTCTAGGGATAGAATGATTTACAATGCTTCATTTCAACTTCTTCATTACATAAATGAGGAAACTATGCCCAAGACAAGTTAAATCACTTAACCTCTTAAATCACAAAAGGAACAACCATCAGAGAAAGTATCAGTATCTATGTGCTTTGATTCCAAATCCAGGAATTTTCCATTTTGCCATGATGAAATTTCAGTACAATAGTAAGAGAAGCTATATTCTAAGAACTTGAAAGAGAATATTCAATAATAAAGTACAACTACTGGGTGTAAACAACTTTTTATGATGCCTGACAGTGAAAGAAAGTAGTTAGAAAGTCCAAAAAAAACTTTTTATTGGGAGGTAAGAAGCACACAGTGGAGAAGAGATTATTTTAAATTGAATGACAGAAGAGAGATAATTGGAGGAGAAAGATTCTGGTGGAGGTATGAGGCAAATGGGATCAAGGGCATAAATGAAGTAAGTAGTCTTAAAGAGGAAAAGAATTATCCTGCTGTCATTAGACAAGAAGAAAATAACATGTGATATAGGTATTTTTTTGAGAATTGGTGAAATGGGGAGTGAAGCCAAGATGGACAAAGAATAGACAGAACTTTGCTTGAGTTCTTCCCGGCTTCCCTCAGAATCACTACTAGATCAAGGTAATGAACAGATTTTGGAGTGATAGAACTCACAATTATTTGGAGTGTAATAAATTTCTACAGAAAATATTTTGGAAGGAATTCAGAAAGGTCTGTCCCACTTGGGCTGGGAAGGGAGAAGGATATGGCCCAGCACAGGCACAGTTGCAGGGAAGCCAGAGCAGAGGCCCCACACAGGGAATCTAGTGGGAGATGCTTAGCCAAAATACAGCAACAGTGATTACTCACTCTTTACTTTTTCAGAAGCTAGTGGATCATCAGACTATCTGTGAGACCCTCAACACAATTACAGAAGACAAAGAATGAGCCCCTAAATTCCAGCATAACACATAAAACTTAGCCAGACTCACCCAGCATGGGGAAGGAAACCTGCAACACTGAGCTCAAGGCAGTAAAAGAGGAAGTTCAGGACAATTTCCCCTGTGCAGTAAGAGCAGACCTCATGCTTTTTAAAAATGAGCAAAAAAGTAAAAAGAGCACTAACCATATATAGCTATTGTGGAGATAAGGAAGAACAGAACTCAAAACCTGAGGACATTAAAGGCAAGCCATCACCCTGTTCAAAGCAGGAAATGAATTGGTCTTCAACTCAAAAGGCTCTCTTGGAAGAATTAAAAAAAAAAAAAAGATTTTAAACGTGAATTAGAAGAAAAATGGGGAAAGAAAATGAGAAATTTACAGGACGGTTTGGAATAGAAAATACAGAAATTGTATAAATAAAATAACTTTTTAAAAATACCTTTGGTGAAATGGAAAAAAAATACTAAAAAAACTACTTTTGAAAAAATATATATTTGACAAAATAGAAAAAGAAAACAATTCCTTGAAAAATAGAATTGGTGAAATGGAAAATGAGAAATGGTGAGATGACATCTAGAGAGCTCTTAAAAAAACATTCTTGATCCTGTCAGAGAAAGAGAAAAACAAGCTGTCCAGTGTACCCATGGTTTAACATCCAACTGAAGTCTTAAGGAGAAAGGAAAAGTTTCAGAACAATTAAATAAATTTTTAAAAAATGTAGTCTAAAGTTGAAATATAAGGAAAATTACAGAATGAATACTCTCAACTCACTTCTTTTATAAGACCTTCCAATCTTTGTAATTCTGACAAGATTATGTTCATAAATGATACCTATTAGTCATTTGAATGGGAAGAGAACATTCTCTTTTTCACCTAGCTCCTGTTAGTACATGAATGACCCCAAATGAAAGATTTAATGAGGAGACTTTTAGATTAAAATGAAATAGATTTTTCTTAATTCAAAACTATGCTCCAATTAAAAGTCATGTTTCTTTTTATGAATTGGGGTAAAACTCATCTGATCCAAAAGTGACTTTTTGTTTGTAGAGCTTAACATATATTTGGGATGCTGCTTAACCTTTGGAGGAGGAGCTGAGAAACAGATTAGAGTCTTGGTGGGAGTGAATGTGAGTAGAATTTGACTGACAATAATCAGCATGACTTTTGACAGGTCTTCTGGAGTCTATACCTTAGCATTTGCTACCTGTGTTTCTTTCCCTTCTGGAAGTCCATGTGGTAGCAACAGTATGAATTGACTTTCTATCCTGGATTACTCTTCCTAAGGGAAGGTTAAGTAGTTCTCATTTTGTTTAGTAAGCAAGGGAAAGATATAAGATTACCCTTATATTATATGTACTTTTATTTATGGCAACATAAACAGTTTTCCCTCTCTTCTTTCCTCCTTTTCCCTCTCCCCTGTTCTCTTTTCATTGGGTAGTCAATGTAGCTTCAAGTATAGTCAAGCCCTTTTGAATCCAGGACAAAATTTATTTTATGGGATATGGTTTATTGATAAGAACTGTATTTCCATTTATTTTGGAGATATTTGTATATTGGTTAGCCTGTTTATATTTCCATTGGTAGGGAGTCACTTAGTAGTTCCCATTAAAATTCCCTTTTTTTAATAGAACAAAGTGATATATCAAATTTTTGTGTTTCAAGCTCCTCTCCTTTCAAACCTTCAAATTAGGCACTATATGTCTAATGCCTTGAAAGACTCTAAAATAGTGATCCATATTTTGGATACAAGTAATCTAGGGAAGAGTGATGGATGGTGCAGGATTTTTTCCCCCTAAACTTCTCCTATTCCCTTTTAGGAGAGTAAATAACATTTAGCTACTTTAGTTCTAGTTCTTTAACTTAAAATGAAAGAGTTGAACTCAGTTACCTTTTTTGTTCTTAATTTAAGATCTTAGGAACATAACTGTAGACTTGCCTCTTGAATGCATTAATTTATACAAGCCCAATGTGACTTCATCCTTGATTCTCCATCCTTTGTGGTTTTTAATCTTTTGTGATATATATATATATATATATATATATATATATAAACCATGATGCTTTGTGATTTGATTGATTCAATCAGTATTTTCTGGATTATTGAAATTTCAAAGAAATTTAAAGAATTTAAGAGGCCAACAGAAATACAGTATATAAAACCTAGAAAATTCTAGAGAATGAGTTATAAAGAATAGAGTTATAAAGAAAATTTGCAATTTGATAATTTCTGGTGCATTTCAGCAGCTGATTGGCTTGTTCTCTTGCATTTATTTAGGATAATATTTTTCTTTAAACCAAAAAAAAAAATCTGAGCTCAGTGAAAGTGATTTAAAAAATGGTTATTTCAAGTCAATCTTATTTTCTGATTTTTCATTCCATTAATACTCCCTTAGCCAGATAGACCCCTTCAGGCTTAGAGAAGATTTATAAAATGTGCTCCTTACAAGTGTTATTAAGTTTCATTTTAAAGTAATCTTTTATTCCATTTTTATCTCTAATCAAGTACATTTTATCCTGCATTACATGATGCCTATTATCCAAAGGAAAATTGCAATCAAGCCTATGAAGTTATTTCCTATTTATTGCTTCATCCTTTCCTTAAGTGTTCTCTCAGACATTGCTCTCCATTGATCATTTGTGCCATCTGTACATTTTAGATAATATAGAGTGATCAGATAGCTAATTAAAAAAAAAAAACAAACAAACTGCATTCTAGCTACTAAACCTGACATCCAATTATGATAAATTACCTGTCAAATTATCCCTGACAGTCAAAGTAATATTAGAAATATGCTTAGATCTGGATTAAATTGTCTTCAGATGGTTAATTTAGTATTGTGCCATATCATTCTGTATTGATCATTAGTTCTTGAGGTCATTATATATATATATATATATATATATATATATATATATATATAATACACACACAAACATACACATACATATGTGTGAGTATATGTATATATATACATATATATAAATATACATACATGCATATGTGTGTGCATTTAAAATAATAATTTACATTTACATAGAATTTTCTGATGTATAAAGCACTTTCCAGTATGCAGTAGATAGCAAAATTCTACCATCTTCATTTTCCAGAAAAGAAAACTGAAAAAAGAATAAGGATTAAAGATTAATATTAAAGATTAAGATTCAAAAAGAGAAGTGATTGTCCAAGATCACATGGCTAATAAGAGAAGGAACCAGAAACTGTACTAATATCATTGCACTCTAAGTGCAGGGATGTCTTCACTATATCATACCATGAACTTAGGCCACCTGAGTATTTTCCTGAATTTGAGATGCATAGTTAAAGTTTGTGTAATTTGCATCTGTATAAGATATGAATATCCAATTGGGGAGATTTACAAAAGATTCCAAGTAAATTTACAAATATACAACAAATGCTGTATGTACCCTTAGAATCAGAGAATTTTAGAGCCAAGATCTTGAGCTTAACATTTATTATTTCACAGATACAAAAATGTTTTACATACTATTTTTTTTTTTCCGAGACAATTGGGGCTAAGTGACTTTCCCAGGGTCACATTGCTAGGAAGTGTTAAGTATCTGAGACCAGATTTGAACTCAGGTCCTCCTGACTTCAGGACTAGTACTCTAGCCATTGAACCACCTAGCTACCCCATATTATTTTTCAAAATAAGCATTTTATAGAAGTGTGATTTTTTAAATACTTAAATTAAAAAAAATTTAAAGCCAATATTCCATTATTTACTTATTCATTTAAGTGAATTGTTTTTCTAATGAGTTAATGTTTAAGTTATATTAAACTATAATTTAAAAATTGGAAAAGGAAAAGAAAAATTCTAAAATTAATATTTGTTACACTTTAATTATATTTATATCATTATATATATATATATATATATACTATCTAAAAGGAAAAAAATAGAAAGCAAAGAAAGAAATATGGTCAAGTTATAGGAGAAAATCAACGAGGTGGAAGAGAGGGATAGAAAGGAAAGGAAGAAATTTAATAATTTATTATCTTGTTTATTATACAGATCAAAAATGTAACTGGCATGAAGGCTGTCACCTATTCTATTACAGTATGAAGCAGCCATTGAAGTGGAAATTTTTGTTATTGGTAAATTATTTATAATAAAATATTTCCCTTCATTAATTCCCAGAATCCAAATATGAAGACACTTCCTAAATGTGAAGTCATGTCCTTGTATCAAATAATTACAGTGAAACACATACTAATTAATATGTGAGTGAAGGGGTGGTCATCTTCAAGGTGGGATTTCCTAATCCTCTAAAATGCAAAGTAGTTTGCTTTTGCTCCACCAATTTCTAAAATAGTCCGTTCATGTCCATTTGTATAGAAGATTGTTGGCAAAGTAAATTGTATAAGTTTGCTTAACCATTCTCAATACCCAGAGTTCTTTTTTTTTTGTCCAAAGCTATCAAAATCAAAATCAATAAGCAAAGCAAATAATAATTAGTTAGGTTAAAATAAGTCAATTATTTAATAGCATTCATTCAATTTTGTATTAAACTCTTTTTGAATTAAAACAAAAATGTTAGGGGGCAGTAGGTGGTGCATTGGATAGAGAACCAGCCCTGAAGTCAGGAGGACCCAAGTTCAAATTTGGTGTCAGACACTTAACACTTTCTAGCTATGTGACCTAGGGCAAGTCACTTAACTCCAGTTGTCTCAGATGAAAAATGTTATGGCATTTACTTGATTGTAATATATACTACATGCTTTTTTTTGGTTCATCCTTCATTGAATTCCTTTGACTCAAGATTTTCTACATGTCTTTAAAAAAAACCTAATCTAACTGATGAATTTTCAGTGCATCCATAATAGTCTCTTTAGACAACACCCCCTTCCCTTTTTATCTTAAACTTTCTTATTGTCTTCACAATTTCATTTTTAGGAGATTCCCAACTTTCTTTGATTCATTTCTTCTTTATTATGTTTAAAAATGTTGTTGTTGTAGCTGTGACATCTTATTTTTAGGATTTTATAATAATTACATTTTAAGTTATTAAGTGAATATGAAGTAAACAAAAGACCTTGGGAGTCAGTCTTGAGACCTTTTTGACTACAAGAGAGAAAAAGATCTTTCCTGACTCATGCTCTTTGCCCAACTTCATCTGGTCCTCAAGCATTCAGTTTTAAGAAATTGTTTTCTTCACCAATGAACAGAGCATTATGTTAATACACTAGACTAACCATGAGTTATATTCATATCAAATTTTTTGTTTAGTTTATTTATTAATGAAATATTTGAATAATATCTACTTTTTTCTTTTTATGTTTTAATTACAGCAAATAATATCAGTTCTTTTAAGGAAAGAAATACAAAGATGAAAGAGAACTATTATGAGCCATTGTTATTTTACCACATATGGAACAAAATCTGACATTTAGAATCTGTTGCTTTCCATAAACAATTTTGTTTTATCTAGTCTTATTTTGCCTTTCATTGATCCCCAAGATTTGAAGAACTTCTTTGTCACTTTCCAGGAAGTTGTCTGGAAGACTAGAGAAATGTATTATTTTATTAAATGGTAAATCTGTTCTGCAAGGAGAACTATTTTCAAAAAGTCAATGCCAGGCTATCCATATATCTATAACAAAAACTCAAGTTGAACTATGGAAAGTGCTCATTTTTTCAAAAATATTCAATGTTTGTTAAATGTGCATACTTTCAGCATATGATTTTATGTCCCATGTTTTTCATGTTATCTTTTAAGGTTAATGATTTTAAATACAGGGTGATAGTTTGTTTGTTGAAGAATTTTCAATTCTATAAGGTTTTTTGCAGTACTACAGATGTTGACCAGTTTTAACATTTTATACTAATTATTCTGGTCAATTTAGTATATATGATTTTTAATTCACTTCAACCAAATCCAAGTTATTTGCTGTTATTCTATAGAGGGTGCTGATTTTTCTCTTCATTTCCCCAGTCCATTACTCACTTTTCCATAAAAAATACTAAATGATTTTTTGGTTATTTAATTAGACATCCACTTTTTTTCATAATTATCTTCCTCACCCTTAGTTTCTTGCTATTTCCTTTCAAGTGTGGATTTTTTTTAATTTTGCTTTGTAAAATTATTTGAGTTTTATAAAGCTAAAGGGTACAAGTTTAAAAAGTTATAAGATCAGAATGTTGATTGCTAGTCTGGACAAAAAGAAGGGATATGGATAGAGTTGTAAACCTAGATGAGTCTTCCCTCGGTTTAGCCTTACAGGACATTTTTTTAGAATTCTATTGGCAAAGGAAAAAGTAATCCTCAGGTGATTGTGTTAGTTTACAGCTAAGTGAATTGCCCTTCAGGTATAGATGATCTTGCCTTTCTGGCAATTAAAAAAATATTAATTGCTTTGAGTGACCCAGATGCCTCTAGCAATCTTAGCTAGAAAAACAAAATCATTCCAAATCAGGTTCCTACCTGCTTTATTTGTCCTCTTTCTTAGAGACTGTATCCCCTCCTCTTCTCTGGGGAGGACCTAGGTGAAACTATTTCTCTTAATCTTTAAATTAGAGGCAAGTATTCCACTTAGATTGTCTAGAAAGTGCCTTAGGGATTAGGAGTGGTCATTTACTAGCTTATGAGCCATACTGATAAATGGAATCTGACAAAGTGGGGAAAAATTATTACAGAGTAATTATTATAATGTTTAAAAAAATATGAATTTCCTTTTCAAAGAGAAAATTATAGTTCCAAAATATGGGTTAAGATGAGCTGGAGGTGGAGCCAAGATGGCAGAGTAAAGGCAGGAATTTGCCCAATCTCTCCCCCAAAACTACTCCAAATTCCTTTAAGTAATGATTCTGAACAAATTACAGAGTATCAGAATACTCAAAAAGCAGATGTAGAATATTTTCAATTTGGAGGCAACTTAGAAGATCAGCAGAAGGTCTGTGACAATAGGATGGGAGTCCAGTGTGCAGTCCTAGTGGCGGCCAGGCCAAGGCAGCCCAGCCTTGGCCCCAGTCTATCCTCTGAATCAGTGTTAAGAATGATGGCTTTCACATTCTCAGCTTAGGGACAACAAAGAGGACTTAGAAGTTCAGCAGGAAAGGTTTGTCAACCAGGATGGGAGCCCAACACACCATCCCAGTGCAGGCCCGCCAAAGTAAGGCTGGCCCCAGTCCAAGCATCCACAAGATGGGCCCTCTGAGTCAGGAGCAGTGCTGGAAGCTTCTGAACAGCAAGAAGGTCAGTAGAGAGGGTCTGTGACAAAAGAGTGAGAGTCTGATGTGCAATCCCAGTACAAGCTGCTGCAGTGTAGCTTTGGCCCAAACCCTGGTTGGCCTAAACTCTATTGCTTGAACACACTAGATATTATAGCTACAAAGGGTCCTTACTCCTAAGAGTTGCATGGGGAGAAAAGAGGATTTGTAGTCAGGTCTCTGGAAAGATCTTTGCAAACAGTTGCACAAAATTCCTGAAGCTTAGAATGACAGGTGTGAGTTTAAATATGAAGAGATAATATCTTTTTTTTTAATAATTAAATTAAAGGTTGAGAGAGGAATAAACTAGGAAAAAAGGAAAGGGAGAAATAGAATGGGGTCATAAAAAAGAAGCCAAAAAAAGCTTTTACATTGGAAGAGAAGGAGAGGAAAAGAGAATTGAGTGAACCTTACTCTCAAAAGAATTGGTTCAAAGAGAAAATAACATACATATTCAATATAAGTATAGAAATCTATCTTACTTTTCAGGAAAATAGTAGGGAAATGGGATATGGGAAGGACAAAGGGTTATGAAAGAGAAAGCATATTAGGGGAGGGAGTGGACAATAGCAAAACACTTTTGAGGAGGAGCAAAGTGAAAGGAGAAAATAAATAGGGGGAAGTACAGTTAGCAATAGTAATCGTAAAAGAATTTTGAAGCAAGTTTCTCTGATAAGACTTCATCTTTTAAAAGTAGAGGAGGAAACTGAGTAAAATTGATTAAAAATAAGCCATGTCTTTAATTATCAAAAATATGATCTGTTTCCAAAGGACTATAAATTCATGCATATCATTTGACCTAACAACACAATTATTGGCATAAATGACAAAAATGATTTTTTAAAAAGAAAGGAAAATGACCTATATGAACAAAAAAATATTCATAGCAGTTCTCTTCTCAGGGGAAAAAATGTAATTTGAGGGGATCAATTAGGAAATGGCTTGATAAAGTACAGTATGAGTTTTTGATGGAATATTATTATTCTACGGAAAATAATGAACAGAATACTCTCAGGGAAAAAAAAAAATCTGGAAAGTCATCCATGAATTTAAGTAAAGTGAAATGTATTGTATACAAAATAATGGCGATGTTCTGGGATGACCAGATGACTTTGCTATTATCAGCTTTACAATTATCCACAACTATTCTGAAGGACTTATGATGAAAAATCCTATCCATACCAAGTAAAGGAACTGATTGTACCTGAATATAAATTGAAATGTTCTTTCTCTCTCTATCTCTTTCTTTCTTAAAAATGTTATTTTTCTTAAGCATTCATTAGGGTGAAAGATCTATTTTCTTTCACAACATGATTTTTATGGAAATAATTTGCATAACTTCATATTTGATTTCTTAATTGTAGGTGGGGATAAGGGAGAAAACTAAGAATTCAAATAGTGTAAAAACAAATGTAAAACATTGGTTTTATGTGTAACCAGGGGGAATATTAAATAAATAAATAAAATTTTAAAATAAATACATTTTTTTTTTACAAAAAGATGTTTGAAGTGGGGGGGGGGAGAAGAAAGAATAACAAGTGGGAAAAATCTTTAATAGGTCAATTTGTGTTTTAAAACATTTACTCAAATGTATGATGAATTCTCTCAGATGAACTAGAACACTTCCCTCAATCACAATGTCAGTAATCAACTGTTCTGCCTTCAATACTTTGTTTTTATATAATTTTGTTTTTATATAATTACATTTGCTCTTTACAAACTTCAAAATAGTTGTCAAAAGCAGTGCCTAGAATACTGAAGATTGCAATGAAAACTTGTAGAATAATCAAAAGACCCCTGGATTAGAATAAAAAAACAAAACATAGGAGCAAATAAAGAGTCATTTAACTACTTTCTGATTCTTTTAACTACATGTGCCTGATAAGGTATTTAATTAACAATTATTGTCTTGGGAAAAGTATGACACAATTTAGTTGGTTTTGTTGTATATGTTTAGGTATATATATATATATATATATATATATATATATATACTCATATAATTTGCTGAACTTTTATCTGTAGAACATATATTATCATTCATTTCTTGGATTCACAAACTTTGATACTTTGATGTATCTGAGATAATATCTATGTGGATATTCCCTCCAGTGATACATATTAAAACATCACTGAGATTCAATTTGTTCATTCATAAAATGGGAATAAGAATAACTGCACTGACCTCAAGTTTATTATGAGGATTAAATGAGATGCTTTATGTAAATGTAATAGAAAAGTAATCTATCATAATAACCAAAGCTAACATTTTTCTTGAGTTTTTGTTTACACTCTTCATTCTTAAAACAATTCCATGAACTATTTAAGAGGAGATATTATTACCCTTATCTTAGAAAAAGTATAACATGAAAAGAGAAAGATTAAGTGACTCATGCTTAGCTGTAAAAAATTCCAAAAAAACCCCCAAAAAACAAACAAACAAACAAAGAAAAAAAAACAGACAATTGATGATTTCTAGTACTATCAAGCTTAGTGATTTTTTTCCTGCAAAAAATAATCAAACTTCTTTGCTTCCAATATGATAATTAGAAATTAGATAGTTAGACTAAAAGAATTAGTAATCACTGGAAGAACTACATGTTACACCCTTTCTTTTCAATTTCTTTCAATAGTTAATAGTTTTTTTTTTATGATTCCTAAGGGTGTCCCTCTAGTTCAGTCATCATTGCCTCTTCATCTTTATTCTCCCTCTCAACATTCTCTTGATTTTTGTTAATATTTATTGTCGTGACTTCAAATAATACCTCTATGAATATAACACCCAAATCTATATATCCAGTCTGTGTCTTTTTTGAGCCTTACCTCTACATTCCACAACCTAAAAATTAGATTTAAGAGATAAGTTAGATTACTCTCTTTTTTCTCTTGGACACTAAAAATTTGTTAATTAAGCATGAATTTAATGGTAAAGAGGACCAATGATTTCCCTATGGAGGTAAACACCTGGAGGATGAAAGGTCTCCCTCTTCCTCATTTTAAGGATAGAACAAAAAACAAAAGGTGGGAGGTGGGGAAAACAATATAAATAGCAAAAGGACTGACAGCATCATGGAGGTAGAAACATGGGAGCATGTTGAATAACATGATTGGTTGAAAATCTGTAATGTGAGCTGGTAATAACTCCTCTTTTCATCTTGAAAATGTTGATACTTTCCACCTACATCTTGCAAAAATAACTGATAGATAACAAATTTCCTCTAATTGTATAAAAATACCTAGATACAATATTTCCAGGAATGGCATCATCTTGGCTAGTACAGATAACAGCAGATGTTCTAGAACTGAATCAGAATGCTTAACATATATAGAAAATAATAAATTTCCTTGATATGAAATGTTTTACAGGTGGTGCTGAGAGAATAATCCCTTTTGAATTTGAGAGTTTTATGAAAACACTGCATTTTAAACTTAGCTCAGAGTTTGTGATCAATTAAAGTGATGGGGAAACTGAATTTTTGCATTTAACTGAGAGGAATACTGAACTTTCAAACTCATGAGTTTCTTCATGTGAAGATTGTTCTCCAAGAGGACTGATACCATCAGCAGGTGATATCTTGATTTGTATATGTGTTGGATTTAAGAGAGGCAGAACTGTACAAAATAATCAGCCTCACTCCATTCTTCAGAGTCATCTGCAGCCAGTAGCAAAATATAGACCAAGACAATTGGTGATGGCCCCCATTTCTGCCTAATATATAAGTCAATCAAAAGCTGACATATTGTACTGTCTGCCAGTTATCACAAACATAATAAAATTAAAAATATTTTAAAAACTGATTTGTGGTCCAGTTGATATCATCTTTGGCAGGTGCCTCTCCATGTGTCAAGGGAGTCATGTGTTTATTGATCAATACATTTTCTGAATTTTTTTGTGTCCTCTATTGGGATAATTTATATTGCTCATACTTCACATTAAAGAATTGTAAGACAGGGGGCAGCTAAGTGATGCAGTGGATAGAGCACTGCCCCTGAAGTCAGGAGGCCCTGAGTTCAAATCTGACCTCAGACTTAATACTTTCTAGCTGTATGACCCTGGATAAGTCACTTAACCCCAATTGTCTCAGCAAAAAAAAAAAAAAAAAGTAGAACAATAAAGAAGACGAATTTGACTACATGGTAAGGAAAACCACTTATAGGTAGACAGCAAAAACACTCTACAACTGGCCTTAAGATGCTAGGAGTAAATAAAAAAGGATTCCATCATATTGGATGGATCCTTTATGAACTTCTGTGAAACATAGTCAAGATTTACATAGGATGGATACACAGATATGTATCAACATTGTTGAAAAGAATTTCAAAATGAAGAGATTACTGATTAGGATTTCTGAGTATTCAAGGGAGTTATTATTTATATAGTTTTTCTTGATTTTGTGATTTCAATCTATCACCATTCATTTACATATCCCCATGATCTTCTGAATTCTTTCTATCCACTGTATCTCATGGCCCAATAATCCAGTATGTTCATTATTACAATTTGTTTAGACATTCTCCAACTAAAGAGAATCAATTTTGTTTCTTTTTCACATACACATTATGCTCTGCTACCAAAAAGAAAACAAAGTAAAACAAAAAAAGTCACTGCAATGAATGTTTTAGTATAGTTAAAACCTTTCCCTCATTTCCTTAGACCTTAGATTTTATGTTTTGCAGGAGGGTCTCTGTGTCACCAAGTATAGACATTTGATCACTTTTTAATAAATCCTAATGTCAAATCATTTTTGAAAACAGTTGGACCAATTCATAGCTGTTCTATTGCTGTACCTCTAATTCTATAGCCCCCCAAAACTATTTCCAGCTTTTGGGGTCATCTTCCAATTTTATGGACATAAGCTGAAACCTCAGAGTAGAAATCTTTCATTCTTAAAAGCATCTCAGTAAAACATATTTTCTGCCTGAACAAATATGGCAAGAAACTTATTTCACTAGCTGCACAGAGTGGTTCATTTAAGAATCATGTGCAAGTTACTTAAGTCAACAAAACTCTATATTTAGAATTTCCCGTATCTTCTTGTGCCTTCACACTTCCAATCATACCTAGAAGGCTTAGTGAACTCACCTGAGTTATAAAGCCTAATCTGAAATGGCATAGAGGCCTAGGATTTATCTTCAAGCTCTCTTTGGCTTCTCAGAGGATTTAGAGCTAGAAAAGACCCTAACCTCAATCTGAATGCACAGAAAACTATTTAAGTTAAATTTCTCTAAGGGCACAGAGATACAAAACCCATGTCCTCTGACTCTAAATATAGTGATCTTTTCATTCCACCATACTGCCTTTCAAGTAGCTGACCAGATAGAAGAGAAGAATCCAATATGCATAAGAAGGTGTCTGCTATCCTTAGTCAACTTTTATTTTCCCTTCCTCACCCTCCTTATAGGGTTATGGAGAGAGAAGAATAAGTATGAAAGGCATCACCACCATATTATCTTCTCCCAATGTTCTCTCCCTAATTCATTTTCCTCCTTAATTTAAAGCCTTTCCATCTTGTCACAGATCTGGCAATAACCAATCATATTTTATATAAAACCAGTTCCATATTGGTTACATTCATAAGATTTCTTTCTGGTGTGGACTCTCTGATGTATAACAAGAGATCCTCTTTTTGTAAAAGTCTTTCCACACTGGTTACATTCATAAGGTTTCTCTCCAGTGTGGATTCTCTGATGTACAGCAAGAGTTCCCTTTTTTGTAAAAGCTTTTCCAATTGGTTATATTAATTCTCTCCAGTGTGGATTATCTGATGTCCAGTAAGATTTCTCTTTTCTGTAAAAGACTTTCCACACTGATTATATTTATAAGGTTTCTCTCCAGTGTGGCCCCTCTGATGCCTACTGAGAACTCCCCATTGTGTAAAAGGCTTTCCACATTGATTACATTTATCAAGTTTCTCTCCAGTGTGGATTATCTAATCCCCATTAAGAGCTCCCCTTTTTGTAAAAGCCTTTCCACACTGGTTTCTCTCCAATATGGATTCTCTGATGTAGAGGAAGATTATAGCTAAATTTGAATGATTTTCTACATTGATTACATTTATAAGGTTTCTCTCCAGTTGGATTCTCTGATGTACAATGCTTCCCCTTTCCTAAAAGCCTTTCTGTTTTCTCCTCAGTGTAGATTCTCTGATGTACAATAAGAGCTTCATCTTGTGTAAAAGTCTTTCCACAGTGGTTACATTTATAAGGTTTCTCTTTAGTGTGGATTCTCTGATGTAGAGCTCCCTGTTGCATAAAAGCCTTTCAACATCCAGTGTGAATTATCTAATGTACAATAAGAGCTCCTTTTTGTGTAAAAGTCTTTCTATATTGGTTACATTTATAAGGTTTCTCACCAGTATAGATCCTCTGATGTACAATAAGAGTTTCCTTTTAGCTAAAAGTCTTTCCACATGGGTTACATTTATAAGGTTTTTCCCCAATGTGGAACATCTGATGTCCAGTAAGAGATTTCCTATTTGTAAAAAACCTTTTTATATTGGCTAAAGTCATAAGAGTTCTTTGCAGTGTGGATTCTCTGATTCTCTGAGAGTAAAACCTCTCTCGTCTAAAAATATTTCCACACTGGTTACATTTATAAGGTTTCTCTCCAGTGTGGATTCTCTGATGTAGAGGAAGACTATTATATTTTAAAGTCTTTCCATATTGGTTACATTCAAAAGGCTTCCCCAAGTGTAAATTCTCTTATGTGTAATAAGAGCCCCTCTTTCTGTGAAAGGGTTTCGAATTTGGTTATGCTCATAAAATTTCTCTCCAATGTGGATTTTCTCATGTGTTTAAACATATCACACGTGTATCATGTATCCAGATATCTTTCCAGGTGAAGTTACAAAGATCATAACTGATGAATCTTGGCTTGAGAATTTCTACCATAGAAAGATTTAGCTCTGTAGTACTTTTCTTCATTTAAAGTCCAATCTCTCTTTCTGGGGAACAGATCCTCAGGTCTTCTTGGTACAGCTGTCATGGTGTTTCACTTTCCTTAAAATAAGAGATCACATCTTCTCTAGAAACTGAAACACAGGGAGAGCAGGTTCTAAGCATTCTCCAACATGACCTCCTTGTGACAATTTTTTTCTGAGGATGATCCAAAAGACCCAACTCCTCCTGGGTAAAGTCCACAGCCACATCTTTGAATGTCACTAACACCATTTTTTAGTTCAGTCAACTCTTGAGACCAAGAACATTAAAAGTCTTATTGAATTTTGACAAAAGCATTTTGTAGTGATATGACTTATGATGTGGGATTTATCACTAAATGATGGCAGCCACCAAAAGTTGGGGTTTGGTCATGTGAAGAATTCATAACATTCATTCTCTTTGGCAAAAGGCAGATTTATTTAAGGGGATAGGTTACAGATAAAATGAAGGGATACAATAGACACTAGCAATGGTAAATATGAAATAAAGTGGGAGAGCATATGAAAGACAATTTCTTCAGTGGAACTCACAATTATCCAGTAGAAAGGGAGTACCCTATGAGTTTGGGACATGCCCTTAGCTAACAGGCTAAATTCTGAAAGGGACTGAGCAGCCTAAAAGAGTCAGTTATAAGGAGGAGAAGTGTGGTTGAGAAGCATAGTAGAGTTAGGGGAGATACTTCATGGCATAGGGGAGGAGAGGTAAGAAGAAAGACACCACAAAACAAAATGCCATGGTGGACTGACTCAAAGCAAGGTAGCATAATCTCCTTTTTTAATTAAGGAAACTAAGATTTTTGCTTAAGATTAAATGATTAATAAATAGCTGTCTAAAATAAAACCTACTTCTTCTTATTTTAAGCTTAAGGCCGCTTTCTCTTTCAAACTGCCTGTTGCATATGTTTACTTAAATGTCCTTGTTCTTCCAAACTATCTTGCCCAAAGCAAAAATCATTCCTTAAATTTGTCATTTGATCTAATTTTTCTCTTTTGGTCAATGATTATGTTCTTTCTCATGTAAACATCAATTCATATTTGGCTTTTCTTTCTTCTTCATGTGATCTATTTTTAAATTCTGTCACATCTTTTTTATTATATTGGAATCTCAGAGTTCAAATGAACCTCAAAGACTGTTTGGTCCAAACTCACTTAATAAATATCCTTTATACAATATTAGATTGAACTATCATTCTTTTACTTTAAAAATTCTAGGGATTGAGAATTTACTACCTCTCTAACAATCTCATTTAACTTTGGTACAACTCTAATGCTTTTGTATGAAGAAAAGTTATTTTATTCTCCTTCTCATTGCCTTCACCATAGAAAATTAAAAAAAAAACTCTAGAAAAAATATTAATTTTTGAGAAAACCTAACTTTTATTGTTATAGAAATTTCCTCATATCAACTCTTTTAGGCTTTCTACATATTATTTCCTATTCTGAATTCTACTGCAAACAGAAAAAGTTTAATCCTCCTCTATGTTAAAACAAAAATCAAATATTCAAAAACAACTATCTTGTCCTCCTTTAAGCCTTCTCTTTCAAAAACTTAATGTCACTAATTTCTTCAACTAAATATTTTATAATTATGTTACTAGTGTCCTTTTTACATTACTCTAGTTCAAATCTTCACTATCATTTACTCAGACTATTGCATTATCCTTCTAAGTAGTCTCTATACTTTTAAAATTTCACTTCTCCAATTTATCCTTTAAATAGTTATCAAAATAATCGGCACAAGTCACAGTTCTAAGAACATCATTTTTGCTCAAAAATTTCACTGAGTATTGCCTCTATGACAAAATAAAAATTATATTTGCCAGTCACTTAATTCCTGCATTATCTGTCCTTAGAAAAATATTTTGTACATAAATGGATGTGTATGGAGGTAAATTTATTGCATTGAAGTAAAAAATTTTACTGCTTTACTGCTAAAAATTTTAAGTGGAGTACCAAATCCAATATAATTATTATGCTTTGCTATACCAAATCCTCCATTAGTTGTTATAGATATTTAGACAACCATATTAGGCACAAACTTATACTTTGGTACTATAAGAGAAGTAATTTTTCCAACTTCGGTCAAGAAAAGTAAAGCATATGTAGCAGACACACATGATTTCACACATTTATGGTCTCTTTGATGGAGAGAAAATATAGATTTCATGTAATGATATAATAAAATATGTAATTGAGAGACCATTTATCATTTGAAGTATAATTACAGGACAGAATGACATTCATATTTAGAAATAGCATTAGCTCAGGTAAAAGAAAAATTTATGAAAAAGTCTTAGAAACTATGTAACATAGTCTTAGAAACTATGTAACATAGACCACAGAGTGTCAGTACTTAACTTGCAATTCTGATATAAATTGACCTTGAATTGGTCGATATATGCATTTTCCATGGTGAGATAATGAGATACAGTTAGATTAATTTACTGTGGAAAAACATTTAATGACAGTGTAACAACTTAAATTGTCCTTAGTGACTTTAATTAAAATAATTTATTATCTAAAAAGGGGATATTAGAAGATAGTCATCTTTGATAAACACAAAAGGTGATCAATACAGGATGTTGAGAAATTTAGAGATGTCCACTAGAGTTCTTTTTATGGTCAGTGAATTTATTTTACATATCTAGCAGAATAAATATCTTTTAAAAATTGAAATCAATATGGTAGTGATTTTGTTGTTTATTTTTACCTAACTTCCAATAAAAGAAATCCAAATTATTTAATTGAATTTAGTAAAGATTTATTAAGCACCAACTATATGCCAGGCACTGTGCTAAGTACTGGAGATGCTAAAAGAAGCAAAAATCACCCCTGTCTTCAAGGAGATTACAATCTGTCAGGTAAAGAAAAAAAATCAACATATACAATGCAAGTACATAAAGGATAAAAAAGAAATAAGAGAGAAAAAGCATTGAAATTTAGGAGCTTGGGGGAATTTAGAGGGAAGACTTCCTATAGAAGGTAGAATTTTAGTTGACACTTAAAGGCTGACAGGGAGGTTATTAGTCAAGAGAAAGGTATTCCAGGCATAGAGGACAGAAAGAGAAAAAGCCCAGAGGAGAGAGATGGAGTATCTTTGTGAAATGGTGAGGAAGCAAGTGTCACTGGATCAAAGAATACATGTAGGGGAATAAGGTGTAAAAAGACTGGAGAGGTATAGAAAGATTAAAAAGGACTTTGTATGTCAAACAGAGAATTTTTTATTTAATCCTGGAAGCAATAATAAGCCACTAGAATTTACTGAGTGGGGGTGAGACTTCTGACATGATCATACCTGTGTTTTAGAAAAATCAATTTATTTGCTGAATGGAAAATGGATGAAACTAGGGAAATCCTTGAGTAGAATATTAAAATGGTTAAGGCATGAGATGATGAAGACCTGCACTAGAGTGGTGGCAGTTTTATAAAAGAGAAAGTAGTATATTGTCATATTTTGCAAAGGTAAAACCAATAGGTCTTGAGTTGGATATAGAAGTGAAAGATAGTGAGGAATCTAGGATTACTACAGATTATAAATCTTAAGGACTAGGGAATTGATGCTGTCCTTTACAATAACAATGGAGGAGCAGCGGAGATTTTATGAAGAAATTTAGTAAGTACTGTTTTAGATATATCTGAACTTAAAATGGTTATTAATTATTTGAAACTTTAAATTAAATTAAAATTGAAACAATTTATAAAGTTTTAAAAACTTTAAAATCATAATTTGGAATTTAACATGGAACCTTAACCTACCAAATTCAAAAAGAGGTTAAAAGGGAAAGTAAAAATAAAATTTTAGGGCTTGGAAGAAATTTCAATTTTATTTATTTTTGGTTGTTTTGATAAAACCCTTTTTTGGAAAAAGCAAATATAGATTAAAGGTTGGTGGGAAGCCAAGGGTGTGTAACTTATTTTCTTTAGTTCCTTATTAAAGCCCTTAATTAATGGGCCCCCTGGGGAAAAAAAAAACCCACCGTTACCAAAGGACATTTGGTCTCGGCCAGAAAGGGTTTTTTTCCTCCTTTTGGGGACATTTTAATTGGGCAACCAAGGCAAAAGTTCAGGAAAGAACTTCCAGGCTCAACAAAGTTAGCAAACAGAGGGGCTGGGATTGAACTCAGATCCTGCCCAGGAAGGACCTTCACCACCCAGGATTTTGGGTATCTTTTCCAAAATAGAGCCCAAAGCAAGAAAAGAAGCTTTAAAAGGGGTGGAATAACAACCCAAAAAAAGCTTTATTCCTTTAAAAACCCTTCCCCACAGATTAGCATGTTTCCTCAAAATTCAAAGAGGAAAGGGAAAGAAACAAATGTTAGGGCCTCCCTGTAATCTTTAATTTTGGAAATTGCCAAAAGCCTCTTTAAAAAAAGGAGATTCCATTTGAGGGTTTTTTTTTTCTCCTTTTAAATTCCTTTCTATTTGCCCCTGAATTTCCTCTGAAAACCCAAAAATTGAGAAAACCCGTTGAAAAGGCTTTTTCCATAGGGAAGTTTTAATGGGCAAGGGAGGCAGACCAAAACCCGGAGGAGCCTAAAACAGAACTTGGGTTTCCCCAGGTTTGAAACTTCAAAGGAGGGATACTTTCCCTCAGCAACAGAGAGAATTAAAATAGGAAGGAATTAAAAAAGGCTTTCCTGGGGCCCCAAAGAAGAGCTTTAGAAGAAAAGGGAAAAGGAAACCTTGGCCCCAAAAGTCTGGAGAAGTCAATCCCACCCACCTCTAAAAAACAGAATTTGGATTTTTTTAAATTCCTTTGTAGGTTTTGTTCCTCAAAATTTCCCTTTCTTTGGAATAAAATTGGCGAAAAGGAAAACATTAGAACAAATTTAACCAGAAAAGAATTAAAAAAAGGAGAAAAAACAACTTCCCTGGGAAAATCCCCAAGGGAATAGCCCAAAGGAATGGAATCCTCAAGGAAGAAAAAAGGCCTCAACAAAACCAAAAAAATTAAAAGGGAGGGAAAAATTGAAATACCCCTAAAAAAACAGAATGGGAAAAAGGAAAAAAATTTGAAAATTAATTATTGGAACTCCCAGAAAATAACTTTGAAAAAAAGAAATAAAACATTTTCCAGGAAAAATTACAAAAGAAAAGAATATTAAAAAAAGGGTAAAAAACATTTGAAAAATTCAGAATAACAAAGGGAATTAAAAACCAAAACAAGAAAATAGTGGCCAAAACCAAAAACCTTAAACAAAGGAAAAAAATTAAATCCCTTTGGGGAAAACCAAATTAAAAAAGGAGGAGCACCAAAGGGGACCCCAAGAAAATAACCATTGAAAAATTGAAGGCCTTGGAATATTTTCCGAAAGGAAAAGGCCCGGTATGAAACCAAAAAATAATTACTGAAAGGAATGACACCCTTTTAAAGGGAAAAATTCCAATTAAGAAATAAGTGGAAATTTCCAAACCCTAAAAAAAAAAAAAACTTAACAAGGAAAAAAATTCAAATATAGAACCAAGGGAAAAAACTAAAAAATTAAAAAAAGAAACTTGGGAATATATTTCCGAAAGGAAAGGAAAGGTGCAAAAAATAATTATTCACCTTGGTTTCTTTCCAGGAAAAGAGGTAAAGGAAATTTGTAATCAAGAAAAAATTAAAAGGGGGTTTACTAAATATCTCAAAACCAAAAAGGAAAAGGAAACTTAAATTATATTTCTGGGAAAGAATGGAAAAATAATTATATTTTCTAAAATTAAGGGAAATTGGACTTTAAGGAAAAAAATTTTAACTACAAGAGGGGAAACTTTATCTTTGAAAAGGAAAGGGAAAAGGAAAGGGGAAGGAATAAGGGATTTAAAACAAAGGAATTACTTGGAAATGTGGGGAAAATTAAGGTAGGGGAAACTCCAATTGGGAGGAGGAGGGGAACCAAAAGGGAAGGGCCGTGGAGGAAAGTGGGTAAAGGGTTTAATAATGGGGGAAAAGGGGAAGGGGGGAAAGGAAGGAGGAAAAAGCATAAATAGGGTTAACAAGATGGAAAATAATACAGAATTGGTAATTTTAACCATAAATGTGAACGGGGAAACTCCCCAAAAGAGGGGAAGGATTAGCAGAATGGATTTAAAAAGCCAGAATCCTTTACCAATTGTTGTTTACAGGAAACACAACCTGGAAGCAGGGGAGATAACATGCAGAATAAAGGTAAAAGGATGGGGCGGGCCAAGATGGCGGAGAAGACACACCCAACTTTCTAAGCCTTCTTAACCCTCTTTATCAATATTATATCCAGCTCCAAAATAGTCTTGACTGCTTACAATTGCAAAGATAAGGGTGAACAACTCACCAGACGAAGAAAATCTGAGGTCTCGCCGGTTGGTTCCGGGGCCAGGGGGTAGGGATCAAAGGGATGGGGAGAGAAATTAGGTTCAGAGGAAAGCCTCAAACCGAAAGTGAAAGCACAGATCTCAGGACAAGCACGCAGCCCCAACCCACAGTACAGGGCTTTTCCTTGGGGCAGTTGTGATCCTGCACAGCAGGAGCACGCAGCCCGGGTTAGTCTCCAATCTGCGCAGTGGGGGGCTCGGCTTGGGGCCATAGATCATTTCCAGGGCCGATTTTCATTGGGCAGAGACACTGGGGCAGAGTTGGGGAGGTCTGCAGTCAGCTGCTAATACTAACAGTCCCACAAGAGGCTCCAGCCTGGGGCAGTGACACTTTCACCCTTTAGTCTCTAGCCAAGGGCAATCGCTAACCCACTCAGCCCAACCAGGCATTTTGGATAGGCCAGCCAGTGCTGAATCCACTTCCCTGTTGGGGAAGGAAAAACTTCACCGGGGAAATTTATACCTGGAGGGAAATGGTTTACATCTTTCCCTGCTCTGCAGAGGAAGCTGGTAACCCCCTTGCCTAGGAGACCCAACCCCAAAGGCTTTAAAACATGAATAAAAAAGATGAAAAGAACGATTTACGCTTTATGCAGAAAAAGAGCAGATCAAAGCAAACCTGAAGAGACCTCAAACAGCAAAAAATGCATCAGACTGTCCCTCCTTTACATGATGCTGTCAAGAAGAGACCATTAAAAAAGCCCCAAAAGAGAGTTAGAAGATAAATGGGGAAAGGAAAGAGAAGCCCAAAGAGAGCAACAACTTCCTGAAATACGAATTGGAAAAAAAAAAATCTCAGGAAAGTAAGAATTGTGGGAATTTGGAAAAATAAAGAATTAATTAGGAAAGAGGATTTTGGAATTGGAAAAAACAAAGAAACTTGCAAGAAAAAGTAGGATCTGGTGAATTGGAAAAGACAAAGAAAGGCAAGAAAGTAGGATCTGTGAATTGGAAAAGACAAAGAACACGCAAGAAAAGTAGGATCTGTGAATTGGAAAAAAGAAAATAATTCACCAAAAAAAAAAAAAATTAGTGAAATGGAAAAAAAATTCCACAGACCAAAAAACAATACATTTAAAAACCCAATTGGACATATACAGAAAGAAGTAAAAAAAAGCTAATTGAAGAAAAATAATTTTTTTAAAAAATTAGGAACTGAAACAAATTGAAACTAATAAGTCATTGAGACAGCAAGAATCAGTCAACAAAACCAAAAAAAGACAAACCGGAAAACCATGAAATCTATTTGCAAAAAACGACAGACTTGGAAAATAGGATTAGGAGAGATAATTTGAGGATTATTGGACATTCCTTTAAACCATGATGAAAAAAGAGCCTAGATACTATTTTAAAGAAATCATAAAGAGAATGCCCAGATGAAAGAATCAGAAGGTAAAATAGGCATTGAAAAAAAATTCATGGACCACCTTTCTGAAAGAAACCCTAAAAAACCCCGGTATTGTCCAAATTTCAGAACTATCAGATTAAGCAAAATATTTTCCAAAGCAAAAAAAAAAAAAAAAAAAAAAAAACATTTAAATACCGAGGTGCCACAATAAGGATCACCCAAGATCTGGCTGCCTCTACATTAAAGGAAAGAAGGGCCTGGAATATGATATTAAAGGCCAAGAACTTGGGATGCAGCCAAGAATAAACTCCCCAGCTAAGTTGAGCATTTTCTTCCAGGGAAGAAGATGGACATTTAATGAAACAAATGAATTCCATTTGTTTCTGGAAGAAAACCAGGAACTAAACAAAAAATTTGATTCTCCAACCATAGAACTCAAGAGATGAAAAGGTAAAAAGAACCTTGAGAATTGTATTTCTGTTGTTAATACAAAAGAAATACATGATAATTTGATTGAAGGATATAAACATGGGAAAGATATGGCAAAAGGGATGATGGGAAAAGGGGTGGGAAGGAGGGGATAAAAAGAGGGAAACCACATCCCACAAAGAGGGCAAAAAGAAACTTATCATAATCTGGGGGAATTTGGGGGAGGCATTTGTGAATTTTACTCATCAGGAGTTGGCTCAAAGAAAAATAATTGACATTTGTTTTAGAAAATTTCCTGCCCCATTAAAAAACGGGGGAGGAGGGAAAAGGGAAAAGAAAAAGAGAAAAGGGAAAGAAGGGGGGAAAGGCCCAAAGGGGGGAGAAGGGGAGGGATTATAAAGAGGGATGGACGTGAACAAGAGGGGTTAAGTTGCAAGGGGAAAGAGGGGGTTGGGGAGGCAAAGACCAAGAAAATTTGGGGATGGAGCAAAATGCAATGCTTCAGGTGAAGTCAAAAAGAGGGTAGCCATCCTGATCTCAGATCGTAAAACAAAAATTGACCCAATTAAAAGAGATAAGGGAAGGACACCATATCTTGCTAAAGGTTAGCAATAAATAATGAAAATATTAATATTAAAATATATGCAAAAGGTGGTGTGATTTAAATTTGGAAAGAGAAAATTTTAAGAGAGCGAAGAAGAAAAGGCCAAAACAAAGGGGAGATTCAATTTAATTTTAGAATTAGATAAACCAAACCAACAATAAATAAAAAGAAGCCAAAGAGGAAATAAAATGAAAAATTGATAAGGAAGGACCCTCTTAGGAGGAAAACGAAATGGAGACAGAAAGGAGACACTTTCTTTTCAGCAGTTCATGGAACCCATACAAAATAGACCATATATTAGGGACATAAAACCCTAAACCCAAAAGAAGGCAGAAATAGTAAATGCATCCTTTTCAGACCATGATGCAATAAAAAATTACACTCAACAAAAAAGCCAGGGGAAAGCAGACCAAAAAAAATAATTGGAAACCAAATAATTCATACTAAAGAATGATTGGGTGAAACAGCAAATCATATATAATTAATTAACTTTCACCCAAGAAAATGACAATAATGAGACATCATACCAAAATGTGGGATGCAAAGCCAAAGGGTAATTATAAATTTCATATCTCTAGAGGTTTAATTGATAAAATAGAGAAAAAGAAGGGTTCAACAAATTTGGGTTAAAATAAAAATGCTAGAAAAGGAAAAATTAAAAAACCCCATGTCGAACACTAAACTTGAAATTCTAAAAGTTAAAAAGGGAGAGATCAATAAAATTGAAAAGTAAAAAAAAAAAAACTATTGAATTAATTAATAAAACTAAGAGTTGGTTTCTATGAAAAACCAACAAAAAGACAAAACCCTTAGTGAATCTGATTAAAAAAAAAGGAAAGAAAAAATAAAAGTTATCTTTAAAAATGAAAAGGGAGAACTCCCACAATGAAGAGGAAATTAGGAGCAATAATTAGGGAATTACTTTGCCCAACTTTTATAAGAAAAATTGACAACTTAAATGAAATGGAAGAATACCTTCAAAAAATATAAGCTGGGATTAAGAGAGGGAAGAAATATCCCAAAAGTCCCATCTTAAAAAACAAATAGAACAAGCTATTAACCAACCCCAAGAAAAAAAAAAATCCCCAGGACCAGGGATGGATTTTACATTGAATTCTACCCAAAACATTTAAAGAACAAAACCCCAAGCCAAGGAAACCAAATTTGAAAAAATAGGACCGAAGGAACCTTACCAAACCCCTTTTTTTACGAAAGACATGGTACCGGAACCCAAAACCAGGTAGGCTGCAGAGAAAGAAATTATAGACCAATCTCCCAATGAAATATCGATGCCAAAATCTTAAATAAAATATTAGCAAAAGATTACAGAAAAATCATTCCTAGGAATAATACACTATGACCAAGTAGGATTTATACCAGGAATGCAGGGCCGGTTCAATATTAGCAAAAACTAAGCAAATTGACCAATTCAATAAGCAAACTAACAAAACCGTATGATTCATTCAATAGATGGGAAAATTTGAAAAAAAATCCAACATCCATTCCCTAATAAAAAAAACACTTTGGAGTATAGGGAATAAATGGACTTTTTCAAAAATAGTCAGGAACATATATTTAAAAAACCATCTGTAACATCATATGTAAGGGGAAAAATTAACCTTTCCCGGAAGACCTGGAGTGAAGAAGGTTACCACCGTCACCATTGTTTTCCAATATTGAAGGAAACACCAGCCCGGCAAAAGGGCCAGGAAAGATTAAAGGAATCAGAATAGGCAGTGAGGAAACCAAACCATCACTTTGCAGATGATATGATGGTATACTTAGAGAACCCTAGAGATTCTAACAAAAAAGCTTTATTAGAAATAAATCCATAACTTTTAGCAATGTTGGAAGGTTATAAAAAAACCCCATAAATCTCAGCATTTTTCTACATCAACAACAAAAAACCAACAGCAAGTGATTAAAAAAGAGAAATTCCATTCACAATAACTGTCGACAAAGCATAAAATATTTGGGAATCTATCTAAAAAGGAAAGTCAGAAATTATAATGAGCAAAATTACAAAAACCTTTCCACACAAATAAAGTCAGACTTAAACAATTGGAAAAATATCAAGGTTTCGTATGGAGCAAATATAATAAAGATGAAATACTCCCCTAAACCAATCATTTATTTAGTGGCTATACCAACAGGACTTCCCCAAGAAAAATATTTTAATGATCTAGAAAAATAAAACAAATTCCATATGGAATAATAAAAAAGGTCAAGAATCCTCAAAAGAATTAAGAAAAAAATCAAATGAAGGGCCTTAAGTATACCTTGGATCTTAAAAAACCATATTATAAAGAAGCAGTCACCAAAACCATTTGGATTGGCAAAAGAAAAGATTAGTTGATTAGTGGAACAGGTTAGGTTCACAAGACCGAAAATAACCATAGCAATTTAGGGTTTGGACAAAACCCAAAAGATCCTAACTTTTGGGATAAGAATTCATTATTTGACAAAAAACTGCTGGGATAACTGGAAATTAGTATGGAGGGAAATTAGGATGAACCCAATTAAACCATATAACCAAGATAACATCAAAATGGGTCCAAGGATTTGACAATAAAGAGAAGATTATAAAACAAATTGGAGGAACATAGGATAGTTTATCTCTCAGACTTGTGGAGGAGGAAGAAATTTTGTGACCAAAGACAAACTAGAGACCATTATTGATCCACAAAATAGAAAATTTTAATTACATCAAATTAAAAAAGCTTCTGACAAAACAAAACTAATGTAAACAAGATTAAAAAGGAAGCAAGAAACTGGGAAAACATCTTCACAGTTAAAGGTTCTGATAAAGGCCTATTTTAAAATATAGGGAATTACCTTCATAAGAAACCAAGCCATTCTCCAATTGATAAATGGTCAAAGGATATGAACAGACAATTTTCAGATGATGAAATTGAAAATTATTACCATTCATATGAAAGTGTTCCAAAATCATTATTAATCAGAGAAAAGAAATTAAGACAACTCTGAGATAATTATTACACAACCTGTCAGATTGGCTAAGATGACAGGAAAAAAAAATGATGATTGTTGGAGGGGATGCGGGAAAACTGGGACACTGATACATTGTTGGTGGAGCTGTGAATGAATCCAACCATTCTGGAGAGCAATCTGGAGTTATGCCAAAAAGTTATCAAACTGTGCATACCCTTTGATCCAGCTGTGTTTCTACTGGGCTTATACCCCAAGGAGATTTCAAAGAAGGGAAAGGGACCAATATGTGCCAAAATGTTTGTGGCAGCCCTGTTTGTAGTGGCTAGAAGCTGGAAACTGAGTGGATGACCATCAATTGGTGAATGGTTGGGTAAATTGTGGTATATGAATGTTATGGAATATTATTGTTCTGTAAGAAATGACCAGCAAGATGAATACAGAGAAGCTTGGAGAGAATTACATGAACTGATGCTAAGTTAAATGAGCAGAACCAAGAGATCATTATGCACTTCAACAATGATACTGTATGAAGATGTAATCTGATGGAAGTGAATTTCTTTGACAAAGAGACCTAATTCAGTTTCAATTGATCAATGATGGACAGAAGCAGCTACACCCACAGGAAAAATTCTTTTTAGAAAATAGTTTTTAGTATAATCTTAAATTTTAAAACTACATTTTAAATCATAGAATGTTATAAAACATTTTTGCTAATGGGATAGTGGCTTGTAAAATAGATAAATAAAATGTGAAGCCCCCATAATCTTGTTTAGAAGGTAGAATTTGCCACTTTTTAAGAGGAAGTAATTGTTCCTATCAAAATTAAAATAAAAATGGTAGTTAGTATTTCATATTGCTAATATAAACAGATAGCTACATTGTCATAAACTCTGTGTTCAGGCACTTGCAGTGGAAGAAAATTTTTATATTTCCTTTTGTACCACTCTCAATTTTTTTCCTAATTTTTCCTCCATCTCTCTTATTTGATTTATAAAATCCCTTTTAAGCTCTTCCATGGCCTGAGACCAATTTTTCTTCTTCTTCTTTTTTTTTTTTTTTTTTTGTATGATTGGGATATAGGAGCTTTGACTGATTTTATCTTCTGACTGTGGGTTTTGATCTTCCTTGTCACCATAATAACTTTTAAAAGTCAGAAAATTTTTCTGTTGTCTGCTCATTTTCCTAGTCTATTATTTGACTTTTAACTCCTCATTAAGTAGGGCTGTTTCCCAAGGTGGAGGGTACATTGCCTCAAAATTCAGGGATTTTGTGCAGTGGTTTTCCAAGATCTGTCTAGGAACCTGACCACAAGCACTCTTTTCTTCCCTGGAGCTACTTGGAGTATCCCTGTTCCCCAGAGTAGCTGTACCATCTAGGGTGCTAAAGTGAAGCCTACTTTGCTGATGCTGGGACTGCTGAAGTGGGATACGGGGCTTTTCTGATGCAGCCTGTGCTGGGACTGCATACCAGACTCCCATCCCATTGACATAGATCCTCTCCACTGACCTTCCAAGTACTTGGTGTTAAAAGGTTCAGAAACCTCTAGCACTGATTCTGGCTCAGAGATCCCACCCCACTGATGCTGGGGCTCAGGTCAGGACTGGAGCTGGGCCTGGAACCAGGTCTGAGTTCAAGACTGGGGCTGCGTATGGGGTTTGGTACAGAACTGTGCTAGACTACCACCCTGGTTTCACATACTTTTTTAAAGTTGCCTTTGGCTGGACAATGTTCTCCTCCCTCTTTTTCTGTGTTCTCATGCTCTAAAATCTACTTAGAGTCATTATTTAAAGGAATTTAGAGTAGTTTGGGCGAAAGGTTGGGCAAGCTCCTGACTTTACTCTGCTATTTTAGCTCTGTCTCTCAGCAATAGAGGAAAATTGAAGAAAGTAAAGGAACAACAAAAAATGGCAAGTCCTTCAGTTATTCTCAATGACCAAGCAGGGGAAATAAGCAACTTGCAATACTGTTGGAAAGAAGCTCTTCAAAGCTAAGTAAAATATATCTGAAGGTCCACTGGTAGTCAAGTTCTGTGGAGTATTGAAGCAACAATCATTCAAAACATATTAAGTGCCTCACAGTGAATAAAGCACCACCCTGAAGTCAGGAAGCCCTAAGTTCAAATCTGGCCTCAGACAGTTAACACTTCCTGTCTGTATGACCCTCAGCAAGTCACTTGACCCCAATTGCCTCAGGAAAAAAAAAAATGAAAGTGTCATTATGGATTGAGATTGTAAACAATGTGTGGTAGTGTGGATAGAATTCTTGATTTAGAATCAGCTGAACTGGGATCAAAGGTTGTCCCATAGTTTTTAGATATATGAACCTCAATTTAATAAAACTATCAGCAAATGCCTACTAATTTGTGCTAAGAAATTGTTCTAAGTATGAGAATTTGAGCATGTTACATCATCCCTCTGGGCCTCAGTGTCCTTAGCTATAAAATGAGAGAGGGTTGGATTGGATGTTGACTAAGATCTGTTCAGTTCCATGTGATCAGTGATCCTATAATAAGTAAAATAATATAAATTATAAGGGAATATTTTAAGCAATTCTATGTGTACAATATAAAGATAAAGATAGTTAATAGTAGCATTTCCCCTGAATTATTTCAATCTCATTATGTCCAAAATTTAATTCACTATATTCCCCACATTATCTGCTTCTCATCCTATTTCCCCCTTTTCTTTTACAAATGAGATTAGAGAAATGGAAAAATTTTTATTCAGCAATGTTAGTATTATTAAATTCTAAGTCATTTAGTCAGTAAATAATAGACTGAGTGATCTTTGAAATTTCTATATCTCTTATCAATCATATCTAATCAGTTGTCAAGTTCTGCCTACTTCCACAGTATCTCCTTATCATTACTGTCAGATCTTCCTAGTAAATTGCATTATTTACCTAATCTGTTTCTGCGTTTCTGCCAATTTTGCCGCTTTTTTTCTGTTCACTCTAAATCATCCTCTGTATAACTGTTAGATCCTTATGCACATTTCCAAACACTAATTTGACTCTAAAATAGTGATATTATTTTGATTCTCTTCAAGAATAAACAGGAAGAGATTCTGGGAAGATGGCAGAGTTGGTCAATAAATTTCAAGCTCTCCCAGATTTCATACATACACATACACACACATACACACAGACATGCAAAATTTGAGCCTATGGTGAACTAGAAGTTGGGGTAGAATAGGTGCCCTCCTGAGAAAATCCAAAAAGAGTTGAAGAAAGAGGGGATTAACCAGTGTGAAGTGAAAATAACTTCAGATCAGCTCCTCAGAAACAGCACTTAGGACCTCTGGAAATAGCTGGGTTTGGCTGGAAACTCAGCTCATCCACATAAATTTGTACCTCCCAGTTTGCTGAGTAGGGGCTCTGAGCCTGGGAAGATTGAGAAAACCTTTGAGAGTTAGGAACACTAAGACAAGATGTGCTGCAGAGAATCCACCCTGAGTAAAGGAACCAGTGCAGCTCAGTACAAAAGCAGTGTGGCTGGGATATTGCTGGCTGTGGACCCTTACAGGAGGTGAAGCTTTTGGTTTGGGGTTCCAGGTCAGAGGGCAGAGCTGAAGTGAAGCTAGAGGCATCACACCCATGCTTAATTAGAGATGCTAACTCCAATACTTGTCATAAAAAAATTAACTTGCAAAGTGGAAAGAACTCAATTATAGAAACCTACTGTGGCAATAGGAAAGATGGGTATTCATCTTCAGAGGAGGCTGGTGAAGTTAAATGAGCTTCTTCTACCCCAAAGAGTAATGTTAAATGATTCTCTGACTGGAGAGAATTTGTAGAAGTTAAACAAGTTTTAAAATCAAATGAGAGAGATTGAGGGAAAACAAAAAAACAAAAATCCAAGAAAAACAAGATTATGACAAAAAAAAGTTAACCAAATAGAAAAGAAGATACAGTCTTAAAGAAGATTTATTTTTTCTGAAGTAATTGGGGTTAAGTGACTTGCCCAGGGTCACATAGCTAGGATGTGTTAAGTATCTGAGGCAAGATTTTAACTCAGGTCTTCCTATCTTCAGGGCTGGTGCTCTAACCACTGCACCACCTATCTGCCCCTCGAAAACAATTCTTTACACATCAGAGTTGGGCAAGGGCAAGCCAGTGAAGCTATAAGAGATCAAAAGATGGCAAACAAAATATAAGGAATGAAAAAATAGAACAGAAAAATAGAAAAGAATACCTTAAAATAAAAACAACTGATCTGGAGAACAGATCAAGATGAGAAGATATGAGAGTAATTGAATACCTGAAAGCTGTGAATGGGGTACAGAAGAATGTATAACTTTATGGCAGTGGGACCAGGTGTATAAATTAATGGAAAAGATAACATGTGTAAAGTAGGTAGTAGCATAAGATGTGTAGATTAATGGTAAAAGGATAAGAGGGTAGAAAGGGTAGAATAAGATAAAGTGTGACATAGAAGGGTGCATAGAGAAATGATGGATGGATAAGGTATATGGATTAATGTGAATGGGATAAAGAGAAAAAAAAAAGGTGGGGGAGAAATAAGGGACAGATCAATGGGTGCAGGGAAGTTAAGTAATATCAAGGCAAGTTAAGGAGCAGAATTTATGTTAGTAGGGATAAGAAATAAAGAATATACAGAAACAATAAAATAAGCATCAGGAGTAGAATTTGTTATGGACTAAAAAATAGGACTAGTAATCATTGATCTTAGGTAAAGTCAAACTTCAGTTTAAAACTGAAGTTTTAAATCAAGAGAGAAATCTACATTATATGTCAAATTTTTGTTTTGTAGTTACATGTTTAAATATGGATAAATACATAGGTATGTATATGTGTGTGTGTGTCTGAGTATATGTGTGAGTATGCATATATGTAGATCTATGTAGGTGTGTATATATATATATATATATATAGGTGTATTGTATGAGTCTGTGGGTGGATGTGAATGTGTGTGTGTGTGTGTGTGTGTGTGTGTGAATATTCTGTGCTGAATTGTAGCCTGATTCTGAGAGGTGGGTAGGGAGTGAAAAAAGAAAAAAAGAATAAATAAAAAAATGTTCAGCAGAGAACAAAAGAATAACTTACAAGTAAGCAAAGAAAAGATGGACACTCATGGAAATAATTTCTTTTCTCATATACTTTCTTGAAATGGAAATTTGTTATATATTTTGAATTATTCCTCATGTTCTGCTGGGTACATCACATTATTTTGTTTTATGTTCCTTTTCTTTCTTTTTTCAATTCTGTTTTTTTTTCTTATTTTGTATTTAATTCAATAAATTGAAAAAAAAATTAAAGAGAATGAAAGGCAACAACAAAAACTGTGTACATATGGGGTTTCCCTACTTAAAAAAAAAAAATCTACCAACCAACCATTCAATGACAATAGTTGTTCTCTTACTACCTAATAAAGTCAAAATACCTCATATGGCATTCAAGATTCTCTAGACATCTGATTCTATATAAGATATAATCTATGCTTCAAACAAACTGTAGGAGAAACCTTTCTATTAACGTATCCTGATTTTCCTTAGACAAATCATTTAATCTCTCTGGGTCACAGATTGCTCATTTATAAAATTGAAAAAGGAGTTAGACTAGATAATCTACAAGACACTTTTTAGCACTATATCTATCACTCTTTACCCTCACTTTGCTCATACCTATGCTTGAAATCTTAGACCATTACACATAAAAATCTTGTTGGAATAAAACTTTCTATTTTTTCCCCAACAACTGTATGTCTCATTCTCCTTTTCCCCATGCCTCCAAATTTGTAATCTTTCCCTCACATTCATTATTATAATATTTTAAAAATCAGATTTTATTAAATAATTAAAAATCATTCCATGCATAGGACCCTTCAAGGTTAAATGTATATATGTATATTTATGACTATATACATACAAGTTAACATAGAATATACATAAACAAATATAGTCAGGACATATACAAAAATAGACAATGATAGGAAATTTGGGGTGGAATTGGGGAAGGTACAGTAACTTTTGGAGGAAATAATAAAGATCAGTAAAACAGAGTTCTCAGCTTTTTCTGGGTATGTCATTTCTTCTTATGGTTGTCTATTGAAGTTTTGGATTCTTCAGAATATTTTAAAGTATATAAATAAAATACATGATATAATAAAATAAATGAATTACTTTGAAACTTATTATAGTTATCAAAATACTTTTATTACCTGATCCAATTTAAAGGCATTTTAAATCATGATCAAACCTCCTAAAGGGTTAATGTTTGGTTAGGAGACTCAGGAAATGGGACATCTTATCTCCCTTCTCAATGCTGTTGTTTCTCCACATTTGCAATTCCATTGCTTGCAAAAATTTCTTGTCCTTCACTTTTCATGTTATTCTGACTAGTTTCAACTTCATAAAACAATATGCCTTTCCAACTATAATTTAATCACTATCAATCTCATTAACATGCTTTTCATTTAAGCTTTGACTGACACAACCTCCTTTTGTCCCCTCTCTAATTCTCTCTAATAGCTAAAGGATAGAATATGAAACTCCTCCCATTGCCTTTCTTCATAGAGGGCAAAACCTGGCATTTTAGTTCATTCCTCTTTTCAACTGTTTCTCTTCTTGATTGCAATGCCACACAAGAAAATATCCCTCCTCTGGATACTTGCTGGTGTTTCCACAATTCTACTTCCCTGCCTCTTTTTTTTTTTTTAATATTATCTACTCTATTATATTGCAAGCTTTTTGAATGAATAGACTATCAATTCTATTTCAAGCACTTAGCACAGAATCTAATACATAGTAGGTGCTTAATAAATACTTATTGAATTTTATTTGTGTTTAAACTGCTTCCTATTATGCCCCACTCACTGGTGAAATTGTATGGAAGCTGGGTTGTACTGATCTGCTAGTTTATGGACTATTGAAGAATAAAGGTAGAAACTCCAATATGCATAGAGAGATTTTTTCCCCTTTATTTATTATTCCTATCTGATGCCCTTCTATTTTAATTTTTCTTATTGAAAAGTCTGACCACGAATTTAGCCCTTCTCTGGCCATCATAATCTAGATATCTCTGTACCCCATCCCACCATAGCACCATCTTTGGTTTTCAGTGGATTGCCTATAAAGCCAAAATTTTGCGAGAAAAGCTTTACCCTGAAAAGTTTTTTGCATCATGTTTAGCTACTAGTAAAGTTGAAAATATATATAAATTAAATCCAAGGACAACGTTCCTGTTCTTTTCTTGAAGATAATCAAGTTAGCAATATGAAAAAGTAAGCTTGTAGATCCCAAAAGTAAAAAAAGAAAAGTTGCTAAAATTGCAAAAAATGTTTATTTGACTTTGTTCCTGAAATAATTTTATTACAGAAGTATTAAAGATATTTTTGCTATAAAATTCTTTAGTTGTCAATTTTCTTCCACAAACTTGTAATGCCAGGAAAATTAAGCAAGATAGAGATTAAAGAGTATTTAATAGTTTATTAAATGGGAGAGATTTACTGGGACCAAATGTATCCATGGTTTGGTCCCAGGGCTGAATGAGACTATTGTCTCAAAGAATCCAGAGGTGAATGTATCTACAAGATTCTTTTATAGGGTAACAAGAATGGTGACATATTGGGGAAGTACCTGGGTGGGGATAACCTAATGGGGGGAGGAACCTAGGATGAGGATGACATAATGGAGGCAGGCACCCAGGATGACATAATGGAGGGAGGTATTGGAAAGGCTCCTGATATTCTAATGATGTCTAAGATATAAGACCTTTATGCTATCATACATTAAGAAGGAATGATTATAGCCTGAGGTCTAAGATATAAGACCTTTATCCTAACATTAAGAGGGAATGGTTATAACCTGAGGCAGAGTAACTAAATAGGACAATTAGGGAAACTGGGTCAGAACATTAAAAGGGAATTGTGGCATAACAAATTTATATCTTTTAAAGACTTTGGTAACCTAAAGTAGTATTTAGTATGCACAGAAAACACCATTTGTAAGAACAACTTCAAAATCTGAATGCTAAAGCTTTTTTTTTCATGATTTATGACTCATGTTTGAGACTTTTTCATATTTGAGATTTTTTAATGGAAACTTCTTAACCTAATTAATTACTAAGATGAGGGTGCTATATGTATGTAGTAATATATAAGCTAAAGTTTTTTTTTTTTTAATCAAAGAAAATATATTTTTAGCAAGATAACCTTCTAATCAACAAATTTTTTTTCAACATGTCACTTATTTGAAATAAATAAGCCTTTGAAATAAATAAGCCTTCTCTTTTTGGCTCCATTTCATTATGAATGCCACCCAAGTATGGAAGGTCAACCCCTGATAAATCTATTCTATTTTCCTCATAATCTATGAAGAAATCCTTTGTTATGTAACTACTTTCTTTATAATCTAGATCAGTAATAATAAAGAAACATTGTTAGATGTATAAAATATTGGTTCATTGATAAAATAATTAGGATCATTTTCAGGTTTTGCTTGTTTATATGCTAAAATGGAATGAACCCTACCCTAGCTATTGATTGTAGTATCTTCAAGAGCATCTGTTTTACATCTCTGCTGCAGTTTGTCTCTAAGACAACATTTTTGATTCTCTGAATCATTTCTTCCATATCTGTCTTTCCTTTATTCCTTCCAATGCATCTTCCAAAACTGACCTTGTCAATGTCAGTAGTTTTTACTGTGCAGGTTAAATTATCATCAACATGATTAGAAGAAGGGATATTCAATAATTTCTTTAGCACAACCTGAAGAATATCTACTCTTGTAATGAGAGAAAGAAAGAAAAAAAGAAAGAAAGAAAGAAAGAAAAAGAAAAAAAGAAAGAGAAAGAAAAAAGTAAGGAGAGAGGGAGGGAGGGAGGGAGGGAAAGGAAGGAAGGAAGGAAGGAAGGAAGGAAGGAAGGAAGGAAGGAAGGAAGGAAGGAAGGAAGAAAAGGAAGGAAGAAAGAAGCATATTAAAAAAGCATAAAGGAATTAAATCTTAAAATCTGAAATAAACAGAAAATGTTTTCAAAAATTCTCTTAAGTAATTACTTGATAGCAATGGGAAAAACCTTGAGCCAGAATCATATATGTCATCTTGGCCCAAATTCAGAAGAAAAATACTTAGTAGATATATTATATTCTTTTATGTGTGTGTGAGTGTGTATAAATATATGACATAACTTCAGTGATCCTTTACCAGTCTGGTTGCCCTACTTCAGATCTTTGTTAGTTTATAAGTTCTCTTCATCAAGTGTTGTACACTAAATTGACAGAATTCCACTATGGCTTGACCAGAAGGAAGATCATCAGCTTATTGTCGGTATCTTTGTAAGTATCTTTTAAAACCACCTAAAAATGCAAGCATGTTACTGATCCTGCAGTATAGAAAAAATCATAGATCTTCATTTTTCAGATAAACTGCTCTGAAACCTTCTTTTCCAGTTTTATATTTGTACTGTGGTTATTTGTTTTTTTTTTTTTTTTTTTTTTTTTTTTTTTTTGAAGCCTAATAAGTTCATGACTTTGTATACATTCTTATTATTGGAACCAAATGGAATAAACATTTGGATAGTGCCTAATTCTGAAAGATGGCTATTCTGTAAGTATAAGCATAATTTACAAATTATCTCATTTAAACCTTACAGCAAGTCTGTAATATAAATACTATAATTATATACATTTTATAGTTGAGGCGACTGAGGCAATCAAAACTTAAGTGACTTGACCACAGTCATACAACTAGTGTCTAGATTTGAAGTCATCTTCTTGATTTTAGGCCCAGAAGTATATCTACTGCATCATCTGCTGCCTCTGAAATTTCATCATGTCTAATTTGACTCACTTTCATAATCTAAAATCTTTTGAAAGCCCTCTTATTTACCGGTTATGTTAGCTATCCCTTATAGCTTTGTGCACTGGGAAAACTGTATGAGTATAATTCCTATGCCTTTACCCAAGCCATTCTTTTTTAAAAAATAATAATTAGCACAGAGTTGAGTATTTATTCTGAGGGTACACCATTGGAAATCTCCTTCAAAATTGACATTGAACTAGTCTTTGGGTCTGATCAAGCAACTAATCCTGGATGTTCATAATTATAACTATTTTCTAACTCATTACCTTTCATTGTTTTTCATTTTCTCAAATCTATAAGTTGAAGGACTAGTTGACCTTTATGGACAATAGCTTTCTATGATTTTATGAATGATTATCAATCAAGTCCAGTTTCATCATATCAAGTGAGCCTTTGTTATTGAAGTACATTAAGAGACAGGACTAATTTGGAGAAAGAGCAGACTTTTATTTCACTAATGATTACAATGCCCAATAGTTTTCTAACTCCTGGTGTAGTTACTTAATTTTCTTTCTGTGACTTAAGTTGAAATGATTTTTTCTATATTATTTGCTCAAATTTATTCAGCATATGTATACCTTATATACAATTATTTATTTTATCCAAACAAAACGTATCAATTAACATTTATCTCTTTTGTTTTTGTTTTTGTTTTATTCTTTTAATTAAAGATTTTTATTTTCAAAACGTGTACATGGATAATTTTTCAACACTGAACCTTGAAAAACCTTGTTTTCCAAATTTTTCCTTCCTTCCCTCTACTTTCTCCCCTAGATGGTAATTCAATATATAACATTTATCTCTTAAAAAGAGATAAATAGGAAAATTGGACTTATGTGCATAGGGTTTTATGAAAATCCATTTCAAATGGTTCTGAAAAAACATTTAACATCACAAGGTAGAAGAGGCCAAAGGCAGATTTTGCTTGATGAAGGGGCAGGGGCAGGGGGGAGGGGGGAGGTGAGAGAGGGGGTGGAGTCCTTTGAATGTTAGAAGCAAAACATTTTATAACAAGCTACTCAGGAAAGTTAAATGAGCAAGTATTAGGAAGTATTCTATCATCTCTCAGATACATTTTTTTTGTAAAACAGACCTTCCTATTAATATTATACTTAAACATTGCTTCCATGATACCTCTTGGCAGAAAGAAACAATCACACTGTTCTTGCCCTATTATTGATTGTTACTGTTTAAAATCATCCTTCGAATAAGCTTTCTCTCAAAACATTTGTGAATCCATATTGTTCTTCCTTAAAATACAAAAATTTGCTACTTCCTCAGAAGATTCAGGAACCTCTTTCTCAAAAGAATATCATCTTTATTACTTCTAAGTGATAATTGCTCTCTCTCTCTCTACTTCTTCTGTGTCACATTCTGTCACTTTCTTTTTTTGATACACATCAGGGTTTACTTCTGCATCTTCTAATAATTTTTCTTCTGTGTTTCTACTTGAGATTACTTTTACTTTATTTTGGGATACTTTATTTTCTCCAAGAGTCCATAAGGCAATGCCTAGTTTATCTAATATAGGAAGAAGTTGACATATTGAATTTGATATAGATGCTAAGAATAGCAAGAACCCAAGCATGGTACAGTGATTCTCTCTTTTGGTCACTATGAAGTATTTTGCTACTACATGACTTCTAAAGGAGAAATATCCAGTCCTTAGTTCTCTATTATAAATATGAGTGCTTGTGATCACTCACATTGTGAATATCTGTGGCAATATCTATCTGCTTTTCTGTTATATTAATAACCAAGTATCTTCAAGTTGAGGCTTAATTTTCTCTGTAAAATATCCTAATAACTTATCTTCTATCTAATGTTAAAGGGTTGTTTTTCTGATAATCTTTGATGTGCCATTTTACTCTATTGCTTATATCATCAATCATCAATTGAAAAGACCAGGAAAGTGAAGAATAATCTAAGCATTACAGGTATAACATTACAAATGATTGAGTCAAGAAGACAAATCTAGGCTTAGTTTTGATTGGGTTCTAGTAAAATAGGTGCTTTATAGGTCAAATAGTTTTCACCTAGACTTTATAGTCACATTAACGATCACAATATAATTTTGGGATGTATTAATTAATATTTGATGATGTGGTTTATTTTTGTAATTATTGTTTTTAGCTTGTTTAAGTACGTCTTCCAATCCAGATAATAGGATTTCTGTGTGTTGGGATATAATTGTAATGAATTTTTGTTGCTAAAAATTTCCACAAAGGTGGAGTCAACCTGATGATGTACCTCCCTGAACTTAGTTTGGCTTGATCTCACATGATAAGTATACATTCTTTTGCTTGGACAATGTTTAAAGTCTTTCCCATGTAGTGGCAACTCATAATGTTTGTGTACACTTCTAAAAACTTTGAGAGGCAATAGTCACATCACAATAGTTAGCATATGCTATTGAAGTGAGATCAAGGAAGTCCTGACAAATGTTTAGCTATCAGCTGTCTGGGGTATTGGGCAGGTAGGGAGGAATATAGATTCAAGACACTTTCATGAGCAATTTGCACTACAAAAATTGTCCTCATTACTTAAGCCTTGACAATCAACAAAACTATTAACCTAGCTCTAAACTGTATTTTATTGATTTCTGAAGCACAAATGCTTGCACTAAAAAATTAATAATCAGATCTCATGAGCTAGTATGAGCTGGTATATCTGCATGAGAAACCAATGGAGAAAGGAGAAAGAATAATGAAAATGAAATTTAAAAAATAGATAAATTGTTAGATTAAATAATAGGAAAACTGACCAAATGGAATTGGTAACCATTTTAAATAGGAAATGTAATGGTAAACAGTTTTGTTAAATAGAAAGAAAAGGAAATTTTTTTTTATCTGTTTTCAACTTATATATTTTGTTGTTCTGTTAAAGTACTCATATTGTTCTCTATAATAGAAGGCATTCTTTAAATATGTAGATGGGGCAAGAAGGTAGCATAGTAGATATATGGCCCGGCCTACGTAAGAAAGACTCATCTTTCTGAGTTCAAATCTGGGCTCAAACACTTACTAGCTATCTGTTCCTGGGCAAGTCAATTAATCCCGTTTGCATCATTTTGGTCATCTGTAAAATGAGCTGGAGAAGGAAATGAAAAACCTCTTTCTTCGCCAAAAAACAAACAAACAAACAAACATATCCAAATGGTGTAATGAAGACTCAGACGCGATTGAAAAATGAATGAACAACAATTTTAAAAAAATCAGTATCTGAATATAAACAAAGAACTTTTAATTTTTTAGGGAGGATTAGGCAAATAAGTTTCATTTAAATAAGATATTAATTTTGATATTTTATTAAATAGATTTTAAATTAATCATTAATTAAAAGTAATAGAAGATGACAACTTCATGCATTTGAAACAAAATATCATATCCCCCAAATCAATAAGCCACTCTTTTTCATGAAGTTCTTAACATTCAAGGGGAAGCGGTACTGAAATGATCGTTAATTACTAAACTGCCAAATTGAGCATTTAGCCTTTTGCAACAACAACAACAAATGAGAATTCCACCTTGATTTCACCAAAATTTTACAAGTAAGTAGAATTAAGAAAACTATGCACAAGGGAAATCAAGTTGAATATATCTCTTCGTACAATCATCCCTTTTAAATTATCTCAGCAGCACCTTAGTAACTTCTCAGCTTGCAAATAAAAAGGTAAAGCTTCCTTCCAGTTCATTCAACTCTTAAAGGACACCCATAATGCAAAATCTGTTTCACACAGGAACAAAGCAAATCTGTGGGGAATTGCTAGAGTCTGAAGCCCAGTAACTCTCTGGTTTTAACTTCTAAGTATAGGAACCAAAGCCTGAGGCTAGCAGCACTGTGCTCCAGTTGATATCACACCAGCCATGGCTTCAATTATATTTCAAAATTTAAAACTCTCCGAATCATTCAATCTGTTAAAACACTTTCAATCCAAGTGTCATAATAATTTTTAGTCATTTCCAGCAGAAGCAAATCATTGCCAAAAAGAAAACAAAACTTTCTGAATAAGGGAATATGTTTTTGAAATGTGACTTTTATTGATCTTGCAAATGATCATTGGAATAGTAAATCAAAAAATAGTTTGCCAAAGAAATCTCACTCAGTAAAATTTAGATTCATATAATTAGGAGAAGGATATGAGGTATATATGTTTATTTGAATTTCACTTCTTCCTTTGCTGAATAACTGTTTTTAAGAAAACTAATTATATTAAGGTACAAAATCTGATGCAAAGAATAAATGAATTACTACTCATTTTAGAAATGGAATAAGATTTTCATCAAGTACCCTATTAGCCATGGAAACAGTGATATAAAGGAACATATGACATTAATGCATATAGCAAAATACATTTTTATTATATCAAATAACAATTTCCTGATCTATCAAATGGATATTGTGAGTGAAGTATTTATTTTTAGAGTAAGTATTTTTCTAAACATTATTGGCATAGAAAGTGGGCATGTATAGCTCTATATTTATAGAGCTATATGTATGTATTTATATACATTTATGTGCATATCTATATGTGTATATACATGTTAATATGCATTTTAGAGCAAATATTCATAGGAGAATATATACATATATATGAGAGATTTCTATTGGGTTGAGATAACTTAGAGCAATTAAGAGAAATAGAGTTTCCATTTTTATTCAAGGGGAAATTTCCTTAAGTCTCTAATGTAGTTAATTAAGGATCAGGATATATTCCAAGTTAATAGTCTCTCTTTTTGTCACTTTCTTCTCAGTCTTTTTCTCCTTTAAAACACCTGAAGAAAGTCTGAAAAAAAGTCTTCTCTTTTGAAACTGGAAGCCAGGGGAGGTGAAGTCAAGATGGTGAAGTAAAGGAAGGAACTTGCCTGAGTTCTTCAAAACTTCCTTCCAAATCACTTTAAAATAATGACTCAAAACAAATTATAGAGTGGAAAATTAACAAAAATCAGAATAAAACAATTTTCCAGTCCAAGACATCTTAGAAAATTAGTACAAAAGATCTGTGTTAGTGGAAGGAGAGTGGAGAACCAGATGAAAGAGTCAGTCCAAAAATAGTCAGAAAGAAATTATAAGGGATCATTTGCTGACATGGGGTATTAGGACTCTATTACATTTCCAATAAAGGGTTCAAGATCGAAGTCCCAGGATGAGGAAGCTCACTAAGACACTAGTGTTTGTAGCTATAGTTGAATTAGGGGGGGAGAGGGGTCCTTTAGGGCAAAAATGTGTTGGTTGGTAATTCAGAGACCAGGGAACATGTCAGGAGAGCAGTGCCCATACCACAACTTAGTTCATATCACCTAGGAAGAATGAGAAACTTATACATCCCTGAACTAATTTTGAAAATAATAGCATGGAAAATCTGAAACTTGGGATAATGCTTCCTCCAACGTGGCAGCAGAGTTCAACTTTAAAACAACATTAAATTCAAGAAATAATTTGAAAAATGAACAAATAACAACAGACAATAATCTCATCATAAAAATACGATAGTGACAGGGAACATTAAGATCCAAACCCAGACTTAATCAACAGAATTAGCAAAGTGATGTGCAAAATGTCAAAGAAAAATGTTGAGTTGGTCACAAGTTCAAAGGGAATTAATAAAAAAAGACATATTAGAAAATCAGAGGAAAAAAATCAGGGAAATAAATGCACAATGCAAGGAAATAATGAAAAAAGTCAACAGCCTGGGAAAAAGCCACAAAAATCCACCAAAGGGAAGAAATTCATAAAAAGCAGAATTGCCCAAATGGAAAAGAAGATACAAAAATTCACCGAAAGAAAACTCCTTAAAAGGTAGAATTGTTTAGATGGAAACCAAATACAAAAGCTTACTGAAGAAAACAATTCCTTAAAAATTATAATTGTGGAAAGTGTGAGTCAATGACTCCATGAAACATCAAGAAACAAAACAAAATCAAAACAATGAAAAAAAAACAACAAAAACAAAACCTGAAGGACATATGGAATAATTATGTTGAAAAACAAACCAATTCAGAAAGTAGAACAGAGAGATAATTTAAGAATTATAGATCTGCCTGAAAGCCATGAAAAGCAAACAAGCAAATAAAATGACCAGATCTCACATTTCAAGAAATTTTCAAGGAAAATTATCCTGTTATACTAGAACCAAATAGAAATGGAAAAATGCACCAATTACATCCTGAAAAAGATAATAAAATGAAAAATCTCAGAAATATTATAACCAACTTCTAGGAAGTCAAGGACAAAATATTACAAACAGTGAGAAAATAAAAATTTAAATAACATGAATCCATAGTTAGGAAAACACAAGATTTAGCATCTTCTATATTAAAGGATCATGGAGAGCAAAGAAACTAGAATTACAACCATTAATCACCTACAGAGCAAAACTGAGTATAATCTTCCAAGGGAAAAATAGACAGATAATGAATTAAATAACTTGCATGCTTTTTGTCTTGAAAAGACCAGAATTAAATAAAAAATTTGATTTTGAAACATGTCTCAATAGAAGCATTAAAAATAAGCATAACAAAGAAATCATAAGGGATCTAAAAGATTAAAATGTTTATATTACTAATTGGGAAGATGATATTTATAATTCACAAGAACTTTCTCATCATTAGGAGAATTAGAAGGAGTATGTATAGATAGCATGGTGCAATTTGAATATAAAGGTCTAGTGTCTAAAAAAATAATAACATTAAGAAGTGAGAGAGTAAAGTACTGATAGAAGGAAGAAAAGAGACACAGAATGGGCTAAGAGAGTCACCTAAGAGAATTGCAAAAGGAAGAACTTTGTTGATATAGAAAAAGATTTGGTGGCAGGGTATATTGTCAATGCTTGAACTTTACTATCATCAGAATTGTTCCAAAGAAAGAAAAATCTACACAATAAATTGGATATAGAAATCTATATTACTAAACAGGTGAGTAGGAAGAGTGGGGAAGAGGGAATTAAGGGATGAAGTAGACTATTGAGGAGGGACAGGCTAAAAGGAGACAGTGAGAAGGATAAATAAGAAAAATTAAGATGAATGAGAAATGTATACTAATTTAAACTGTGTAGCTTGGTGGCACAGTGAATGGAATGTCAAATGTGAAGTCAAGAAGATTCATCTTCATTAATTCAAATCTGACCTCAAATTCTTACAAGCTGTGGGACCCTGGGCAAGTCACTTAACCTTGTTTCTTTCTGTTTCTTCATCTGTAAAATAAGCTAGAGAAGGAAATTACAAACAATTCATTATCTTTTCCAAAAATATATAAATGGGATCATGTGGCAGATGAAAGACCAAATAACTGAAAAAACAAAAGTCTGAGCTCCCCAGGATATCAATTAAGCAGTGCATGCCAATTGCCCAATAAATTAGGAATGAGGAATTTCTTCCTCAGCTTCAACATTGGTCCCTGAACATAGCAGAAGCCAGGGTTTTTTTTTCATATAAATATTATTAATAATAAAAACAATTGAAACAAAAAAAATTAACTGGCATAAAATATTCAGTAACTGATTTCTAATCGGAGAAAATATTAGGGACTTTCGAAGTTTCTGAATTACAGTTCCCTGAATAATAAGTCCTTAAAATATAACAGTCATATCCCACCCCCACAGCAAGAGTCTCTAAACAATGAAAGGAATGTAGTAACAATAGTTAATTAATCAGTATGGACTCAAGTGGGTTGCTTGAGATACATAATTTTGAGAAAGCTCCTTACATCAATCTTGGGATCTGACTGGGCTTTTAGATCCTTTTTTAAGAGACTCTTATCAGCTGATGGAAGTGGGACAGCTTCTCAACCTTGCTGGGCTAGGTACAAATAATGTAATGAAATCCTCTCCCCACCACCATTACAAAATCCCTATTTTTTTTTTTTCACAAAACAGACATTGGACTCATAAATGAATAGAAGGGGAACTGAGCTTGATCCAGAACTAAGTTACAAGATGGAATCAATGTGGTTCACTCAGTTTCCACTAACACTTTAACACTCTAATCCCCTCAATTCCTTCATTCACAAAGAGTCTGACAGACTGAAATGATTGAACAACAGTTGTAACTGTGAATGTGAATGGGATGAACTTACTCATAATAGTTGATTGTAGAGTGGATTCAAAATCAGATTCTGACTGTATCCTGTTTATAAGACTCATTTAAAACATAAGGACACACAGAGGGGAAAAAAATTTGAAGGCAGTGTCAGAATTTATTATGTCTCAACTGAAGTAAAGATAAAACTAAGCAAAACAAGAAAACTGTTATGCTGTGATACAGATACAAGAAAGAGATCAAAATAATATTAATATTAAATGGACAATTTATTGAAGGTGGTGGTGCTGAGGATAAGTCCAAATCAGGCAACCCTGAACAATAGGAGGTGGGGTTTGCAAAGGCTAAAACCACTAAAGGGAGGGAAATAACTTAAGGGGAATAATAGAAGCAAGAAGTAGTGAAGGTTGTATTTCTTAATGCTAGGCAGACACAAAGGAATGGCATACGTGACCACAAAATTTGGTTAATATAGATGAGACACACTGAAATGTCATGGTGTCCTCAAGGCTAATGAACAGATGTGTTACAAGATACCAATTATTTTACGAGACAGCCTTTCCACAACATTTTCATAATCTTCAGAGAAAGGGGCCTGAGCTTGTAGGTATTAGGAATTAGGAATGTTTTAGGGGGTTGCATGTTTCAGGAAATACCAATTTTACAACCATGAGAAGTTTCAAGGGACCCTAGCAATTACAAGTGCTCCTTCTCCCAGAAGCACAGGGAATCATGGAATTCAGAGGACTTCAAAACAAACAGGGGTAGTACCCGTAGTCTCCATCAAAGCAAAAGCAACATTAGATCTAATTGAAAAAGAAGAAGCAGAGAAACTATATTTTGTGAAAAGGCACTACAGCCAATGAAAGAAAAAGTTAAAAGTGCACAGCAGAAAACAAAAGAAACCCTACAAGGAAGCAAAGAAAAGCCAGGGAGCTTTAAAAATGATCTGTAGTATTTATTACATAGGTTTTCTTGAAAATGGAAATTTTTGTTTTATATTCTTTTATATTCTGCTGATTAGCTGGCAATGCTTTTCCCCTCATTTTGTATTTAAGTTAAAAATAAATAATAAAATTTACAAAAGAAAAAATGAACAAAAGGACCCACAGTGGTTAAAAAAAGAAAAAAAAAAGAAATTGAACAAGCTATTTGTGGCTTCCTAAGGAAAAATAAAACACCAGGAACAGATGGATTCATAATTGAATTCTGACAAACATTTAAAGAACAATTTATTCCAATATATTCCAAATATTCCAAAATAAGTATGAAAGAGCACTACATAATTTTATGACTCAAATATATTGCTAATACTTAAACCAAGAAGAGGAAAAACAGAGAAAGAAAACTATAAACCTCAGTTTTCCTAATAAATATTGATGCAAATAAATTAATAAAACACTGACAAGGTTTTGTGATATACTAAAAGTATATCACAAAGTATGCAGACTATAACTGAGTAGAATTTATTCCAGGTATTTAGGGTTATTTAAATATTAGGAAAACTATCAGCACAATTAGCCATATCAATAATAAAACCAACAGAAATGATTATTTGAAGAAGACAAAAAAAAAACAACTTTTTGACAAAATGCAGCAACTATTCTTAAGTGTACATACATACACACATATATACAACTTTAGAAAGCATAGAGCTTTCCTTAAAATGATAAGTGGTATGTATCTAAAACTATTAGCAAGCATCCTTCTCAATAAGATCAGAGTGAAGAAAAAAAAAAGATATATAGGGGAACAGCTAGATGGCTCAGTGTATAGAGCATTGGCCTTAGAGTTAGGAGGAGGTGAGTTCAAATCCAGCCTCAGACACACAGCACTTATAAGATATATGTCTCTGGACAAGTCACTTAACCCCAGTTGCCTTACAGGGAAAGAAATAACGAAGATGCTTGAAGGAATTAGAACAGGTAATGAAACCAACTTTTGCTCTTTGCAGATAGCATAATGGTATACTTGTAGGATTCTAGAGAAACAGCTAAAATAATTGAAATAATTAAAATAAATATATGTAAGTCATTTCAATTTTTCTGTATTGCCAATAAATCTAGCAGCAAAAGACATTCCAGTGAAAATAGCTATAGACTCTTTAAATTATTTAAGAATCTGCATGCCAGGATAAACTGAAGAACCTTATGAAAGAATTACAAAATGCTTTTCATACAAATAAAATTAGATCTAAATAATTAGAAAGGTATTAATTGTTCATATGTAGGTTAAGCCAATGTTATAAAAATGATAATTCTATCTAAATTAATTTACTTATTCAGTACTAGACAAATCATACTATCAAGTTACCAAAAAATTTTACGTTCCTAAAAAAATTAATAACAAGGTAGTAAAGGTATAATAAAAAAAACTTTTAAAAATAGTAATAGAAGATCAAGAATATCAATGGAATTAATTTAAGAAAAAACATGAAGGATGATGGCTGGTGGTCTGACATTACCAAATTTCAAACTGTATTACAAAGTGATAATCATTAAAACAATCTGTTGCTGGTTAAGAAATAAGAAATATACAGGCAAAACCACAAAATTTGAAATAAAAAATTGATAGTTTGAAGAAAATAGGAAAGTTGGGATAATAAACGGGATGATAGCTGGAGAAGACAGTTTGGAATGAGATCATTTGGGCAGATAGATGGCTTTGTGTTGGCAAGGAGAATGATCATATCTTCAAGGCAGAGGCAATTGAGATCAAGTCAGGTATCTGAGAGATATAACTTGGTAAAAGTTTAAGACAATGAAAAGACTGAAAATAGCACAAAAAACAAAATAAACTGTTCAGTGTGAGAATAGTGATGTCAAGGTGAATGAGGACACTGAAAAACCACATAAAACCAAGCTCTGAACAGAGTCTGATGGAATGAAACCTCTCTCCAGCTCAACATAGACTGGTAAAACTTCAAGACAGTCAATCTCATTAGGGTGAAAAGAGTGTTCAGCCCAGGTCAGACAGACTCTGGAAAAGCTGGTGAGAGTGTTTAATCATAGCAGATTAGAAACTAAGAACCTCACACCTGGCTCAGTAGAGGAGCAAATCATGAGGGCAGCTTCCACTTCAAGATGAGAAGGCAAATTCTGAGAAATAAGGCTGTTTCCTGAAGAGAGTAGGTAAAGCTACCTCCTATAAATACAAAGGTCCTTGCACTCAAAATTCAATGCTCAGGCTCAGAGCTGCACAGGAAGCTTGGAACAGCACCACCTTTATTTCAGGAGCAGAGCTCCACCTTAAAAGTTAAAAAAAAAATAAATAAGAGGAAATACCAAAAGGGGAAAAAAATGAGCAAGGAACCGAAAAACAAAAACAAAAACAAAACAGACTTTGACCATAGAAAGCAACTGTGCTGACAGGGCAGACCAAATCATAAACTCTGACGAGGACAGAAGGACCACAGAAGAAATCTTCAAGTCTGAGATAATTGGTCTCATGGTCTTCTTGGAAATGCTCATAAAAGAATTCAAAAAGCAAATAAGTGAGGTAGAAGAAAAACATGAGAAAAGAAATGACAAATATGCATAAGAGAGTCAATAGTCTGGAAAAGAAAGGAAAAAAGCATATGAAGAAAATAACTCTTTAAACAGTAGAATACAAAACAGTGGAGATACAAAAGCTAACTGAGGAAAATCACACATTAAAAGCTATACCAGGGAAAATGGAAGTTGATGACTTTGTGAGACAGCAAGAATCAGTCAAACTAAAACGAACAAAAAAATGGAAGAAAATGTGAAATATGTCATTGACAAAACAGCCAACCTGGAAAATAGATCCAGAAAAGACAATTTAAAAATCATTGACTTCCTTGAAGACCATGATTAAAAAAAATAAAAAATTAAAAAAAAAAAAAACATGGATAGGATTCTACAAGAAATCACTAAAGAAAACTTCCCTGATATTCTAAAAACAGAGGGGGGGGGGATACTCACCTCTTGAAAGCAATCCCACAAGGAAAACCCCAAGGAATACTGTTGCAAAACTCCAAAACTATAGTCTCAAGGAAATAATACTGCAAGTTGTCAGACAAAAACAATTCAAATATCAAGGAACAACCATCAGAATTTCTCAGGATCTGGAAGCTTCTACAATAAAGGACTGAAGAACTTGAAATACCATATTCCAGGAGGCAAAGGATTTGGGATTACAATAAAAATAAACTACCCAGCATGATTCAGCATCATCTTTCAAGGGAGGTGATGGAACTTCAATGAAGTAAGAAACTTTAGATTATTTCAACTGAAAAAGGTGGAACTAACAGAAATTTAATTTACAAACACAGGACTCAAGAGAGCAATAGAATGGTAAGCAGGGGGGAAATATATTTAAATGTTAAACCATTTATATTCCTAGATGGGAAAACAATATCTGTAACTCTTAAGAACTGTATCTGACACTTGTGTCAGACAGAGGGGGGCATCACATGGACTGAACATGTAGTTTATGAATGAACTCTGATGTGATGACATCAAAGAAAGTACATGGACAAAGATCTGTACTAGAAAAATAGGAAAGAGAAAGTATAATGGGACACTTCACACCAAGAGGTTCAAAAGAACTATAAGAATTCGGGGGGAGGGGTGAAAAGGGAGGGGGATAAGCGTTTAACTTGATTTCATCACTTTTGGTTCTAAGAGGAAATAACTTAATCATTCAGTTGGATATAGAAATTTATTTAATCCTATAAAAAGTAGGAGGCAAAAGAGGAAAAGGAAAAGTTGGGAGAGGATATAAGGGAGGGCAGAAACACTAGGAAAAAAAATTTTAAAGTGGGGAAGAGCTGATAGAATATAAGGTAGTGCATGGGGTGGGTTAAAAAAAAAAAAACACTAGTCTGAGAACAAGGTGGAAAGAGAACAGACGTATATGCAGCAAAGAAAATAATATGGAAATAGTTGGAAATCATAACTGTTAATGTGAATGGGATGAACTCTGCCATAAAAGGGAAGCAAAGTGCAGAATGGATTAAAAAAAAAGAATTTTACAATATGTTCTTTAAAAGAAACACATTTAACACAAAGAAGCACATACAGGGCAAAGATAAAAGACTGGAACAAAATTTATTATGCTTCAGCTGAAACAAACAAACAACAAAAAAAAAAACAGGTGTAGCAATTCTGATTGTAGATAAAGCAAAAGTAAAATAGGCCTTATTAAAAGAAATAAGGAGGAAAGTATATCTTGACAAAGGAAACAGTAAATAATGAAGTAGTAATGATACTAAACATGTATGCACCAAGATGTAGAGCAGTTAAATTCCTACAGAAGATTTTAAGCAAGTTACAAAACGAAATAGACAGCAAAACTACTCTAGGGGTCCACCTCAACCTTCCCCTCTCAGAATCAGACAAATCTAGTTACAAAATAAACGAGAAAGAAATTAGGGAGGTTAATAGGATCCTACAAAACCTAGATATGATAATGATAGACATCTGGACAAAAGTGAATAGGAACAGACAAGAATACACCTTTTTTTTTTTTTTCCAGCAATACATGGCATCTACACAAAAATTGACAATGTATCAGGGCACGAAAACCTAACAATCAAATACATAAAGACAGAAATAGTAAATGCTTTCTTTTCAGATCACAATGTCATAAAAATTTTATTCAATGAAGTACTAGAAAAAGATAAATGAAAACCCACTGGAAATTTAAAAATCTAATTCCAAAGAATAAGTGGGTCAAAAACAAAATCAAAGAAACAATCCATAATTTTATCCAAGAGAATAAAAATAATGAGACAATATGCCAAAACTTACTGAATGTATCCCAAGGAGTCCTTAGGGGAAATTTTTATTTCTAAAAATATATATATATATTTTAAATATAATATATATTATTATATAAATATAAATACATAAAAATAAAAATAAATGTAAAAAATATCAAAAAAATTATAAGTAAAATAGAGAAAAAGATCAATGAATTAAGCATGCAATTAAAAAAAGTAGAAGAAAAAACTCCCTATTAAATACCAAATTAGAAATTTTGAAACTCAAATGAGACTAAGAAAACTATTGATCTAACAGAAAACTAAAAGTTGATTTTATGAAAAATATTAAATTAGATAAATTTTTGGCTAATTTGATCAGAAAAAGGAAAGAAAAAAACTAAATCAGCAGCATCAAAACTGAAAAGGGTTAACTCACCACCATTGAAAAAGAAAATAAAACCATAATTATGAACTATTTTGCACAACTCTATTGCAGCAAGTCTGACAATCTAACCAAAATGGATGAATATTATAAAAATATAAACCCACACAAATCATCAGCATTTCTATATATTACTGACAAATGCAAATTAAGACAACTCAGAGGTACCACATCATACCTTTCAGATTGGCTAAGATGACAGGAAAAAAATAATGACAAATGTTGGAGGGGATGCAAGGAAACTGGTACACTAATGCATTGTTGGTGGAGTTGTGAAATTATCTAACCATTCTGGAGAGTAATCTGGAACTACACTCAAAGGACTTTAAAACTATGCATACTTTTTGACCTAGCAGTATAATTACTGGAGTGTATCATTAAGGGGTGAAAAGGACCCACATGTGTAAAAATATTTATATCATCTCTTTGTGGTAGCAAAGAACTGGAAAAGGATTGGATGCCCATGAATAGGGGGAATGGCTGAACAAGCTGTGGTACATGAAGATAATGGAATATTATTGTTCTATATAAAATAATGAACAAGCTGATTATAGAAAGGCCTGGAAAGATTTACATGAATTGATGTTGAGTGAAACAAGCAGAACCAGGAATACATTGTACACAATAAAAACATGAATGTGTGATGATCAACTATGAAAAGCTTTTTCTTCTCAGTGGTTCAGTAATTCAAAGAAATCCCAATAGATCTTGGATAGAATATGCCATCTGCATCCAGAAAAAGATCTAAGGAAATTGAATGTAAATCAACACATGCTATGTTCACTTCTTTTTTTCTATTTTTTTTTATCTCTACCATGGTTTTTCCCTTTTGCTCTGACTTTTCTATCCCATCATGATTCGTAAAGCAGTTTTTGTTAATTTTTTTTAATGAAAAAAAGAAAGATGATTGAAACTAGCAGCTCTGCAACATTCAAAGTCTAGAGAATAGTAAAAATTATTCCTTCAAACATTTAACAGTGTAGCATGGATTATTGTCAAAACATTGTATTTATTTTTTTTGTTAGATACAAATCTAATGTGATCATTCTAATCATCATTGCAGTAATCACAAATCTAATACTGAAAGAGGATGGGGATATTCCTTGCTCCTCCAAATACAGTTCAGTTATATGTTTATGTTTATGTACTTTATACAAAGTATTCAAAGTTTTTATTATCAAAAACCTAGATTTTTATGTACACACTTATGTGTGTGTATACACAAGCATATATTTATATATACATATACACTTTCAAGAAAACACTATTAAGCCTATATGTATTGTTGCTGAAGGAAGGGGAAAACAAACCAAAAAAAAATTGTCGATAGTTGATAAGTTTCAGAGAAACTCATTGATTCAATAAGTCTAGAAAAAGGCACCTAAGATGGCCATAAAATTATACTGCCTCTATTGATTCCTTGTACTCATTCAAGTTTTTATAGTTTTTCCAAAAACTATAAATATCTAAAATGGGATAAAGTATGGGGAAATGCTAGACTGTGTGTTGCCCATATGATAAATTATTCTCTATTTAAAATATATCACCCATACAATAATCTTAAGAACAATTGCTATAAAATGATATTTTTCAAGAACATAGTTGAAAATATATTAAACAACTACCTAGTCCCAAATCAATTATAATCTTTCCTTAATAGAACTAAATATGAATTCCAAGAGAGAGAGACATAGAGGAAAAAGAGAGAGAGAGAAAGAGAGAGAGAGAGAGAGAGAGAGAGAGAGAGAGAGAGAGAGAGGAAGGGAGGGAGGAGAGGGAAAGGAAAAAAGAGAACCCAACAAAAGTATGTTTTTCACTTTGATATTCATTACATGAGGCTATATGGCACTATAATATACATATTAAATTCTTTATCTTTTAGAATCTTTATCTAAAGTTATCAAATTCATTTGCTCTATATAAGCATAAATGTCTAAATGAAGGCCAAGGTAAGAGAGAGATTGAAAGATTCCAGAGGTCAAGTAGATGCAATGGAGGAAGGGATATTTTAAAATATCTTAATTCCCTCTGAGCAAGATATATCAAACATCAAAACTATCAGTGACAAAAATGTGATTGAGGGAAATGGAGCCAAGATGGCAGACGGTGAGCAGGACTTTGAGCTCTTCCTGGCTCTGAATGCATTTTTTGAGTGACAGAACCCAAAATATTTCAAGTGCAACAAAGTTCCAGCAGAAGATTATCTTGGAAAGCCTTCAATAAAGACTTGACTCAATGAGATAGAGGAAATATGGCCAGTGCAAGAACGGGAGACTCAGGGTACAGAGAACTCATGTAGGGAATATAATGGGAGACTCTTACCTAAAACAACAGCATGGCTCCTCTCTCCTGGTATAGAAGCCAGTGAATCATCACACTAACTAACTAACTGTTGTAGTGTTCTGATTGATTTTCTGGAGGTCTTTGGACCAGCCTTCATAATCACCACGAGAATATCCAGGTGATGAAGTCTAAAAGTCTTTATTGCCTTCTTCATAGTCTTGTCTCCTTGCCTAGGGCTCAGACTAGCTCTGGAGGTCCTCTAGAATGTGTCTTGGTTTCTGTGGGGGAGGCAGGAGGACCACCACAGCAGTTTCTGTCTTAAAGTCTGTCTCAGTTTGAAAGCTTGTGTTCCAGCCTCCAGTCCTCTGTCTTCCCCAAATCTGTTCCAGTCTCCCATGGTGGTGGCAGATGGAATGACTGTCTCTGGCTGAATGTGTCCCAGCTTATATACTCTATTATAATTATATCATCATAGGTGTGAATCTTATAGAATAGGTGTCAATCTTGTAGAACTATATTAAGTATTAAGTACATGTACTGAACTAGAGAACTATTAATCATCATGCTAAACTAGATAACCATTGTCTTATCAATTCTACTGAGTTAACACCTTGTTGTAAGAATCCTTGCCTAAATATATTTCTCCAGAGTTCTAGTCCATTACAAATTGTGATAACTCCATAGAAACTACAGAAGGTAAATATTGAGCCCCTGCAGTCCAGTATAACTAGAAGGATTTGGACACACTTATCCAGAAAGAAAAGGAAGCTGGCAGGACAACTGCAGAATACCACAAAACCCCTGTCCCTTTGTCCTAGCAACAGACCTCAACCTTTAAAATTGAGCACAAAAAGCAAAAAGAGCTCTGACCATCTATAATTTTTATGGAGACAGGAAATAATATACCTCAAAGCAGAGGACACTAAAGGCAAAATGTCTGCAGATGAAGCCTCAAAGGGAAATATGAGTTATTCTCCGATTCAAAAGGCTCTTTGGAAGAATTCAAAAAGGATTTTAAAACAGAGAAGAAAAATGGGGAAAGGAAATGAGAACTTTACAGGAGAGCTTAGAAACAGAAACAAAGAAATTGTCTGAAGAAAACAACTCCTTAAAAATACATTTGCCAAAATGGAAAAAAGGAAACAACTCTGGAAAACAGAATTTTTGAAAGGGAAAAAGAAAGTAACTCCACAGAAAAATAGAATTGGTGAAATGGAAAAAAGAAATCTAATGAAAAAAGAACTCATTTAAAAGTTCAATTGGCCAAATGTAAAAGAAAGTAAAAAAAAAAATAACAAGAAAATAATTCAGTAAAAATTAGAATTGAATAAATGGAAGTGAATAGCTCAATGAGGCATCAAGAATCAGTACAACAACCCCCCCCTCAAAAAAGAAAAAATAATACAAAATACAAAATACATATCATTGGTAAAACAACTGACCTGTAAAATAGATGCAGTATAGAACTTCTAAAAAATTTTGGCCTACCTGAAAACTACAATGAAAAAAAAAAAAAGACCCTAGAACAACATTTTTCAAGAAATTATCAAGGAAAATTGCCCTGATATCCTACAATCAGACGGTAAAATAACCATTAAAAAATTCATCAATCACCTCCTGAAAGAGACTCCAAAATGAAAACTCCAAGCAACATTGTAATTAAATCCCAGAATTATGCTATAAAGGAGAAAATACTGTAGCCTTCCGGAAACAGCTTAAATATCAAGGAGTCACAATCACGATTACTCAGGACCTAGAACTTTTCACTTTAAAACATCAAACAGCCTGCATATGATATTCTAGAGGACAAAGTAGCTTGAACTGCAATCAAGAATCAACCACCTAGCAAAACTAAGCATTATCTTTCAGGGGAAAAGATGCACATTCCAAGATATAGGACATATTCAATTATTTTTGATGAAAAGACCAAAGATGACCTGAGAATTTGATCTTCAATATGCAACTGATCAGAAACATAGGAAGATTAAAAGAAGAGGAAAAAAACCCACTAAGTTTTTAAAAGATTAAAATGTTTACATACTCTACTTGGGAAGATAATATGTGTAACTCTTGAGAACTGTATTTTATTATAGGTATACTTAGAGAGTGTAGATATAATTAGACTTTATTGTGATGCTATAAAAAGAAACTAGGAGTGGAAAAGGGATTATACTGATAGAAAAGGAAAGAGAAGGTAAAATAGGGTAAATTACTTCATATAAAGAAATAAAAATGAATCATTACAATTGAGCGAAAGAAGTAAGGAAGATGAGCAATGTTTGAATCTTAATCTCCTCAGATTTGTCTCAACAAGGGAATATAATATGTGTTTAGTTTGACATAGAAACTTGCTTCATCCTTATAGGGAAATAGAAGGAGAAAGGGAAAAGGTAAGGGGGGTAACTAATAGAATGGAAAACAGGAGTAGAAAGAAAAGTGATGAGTGGGGGAAAATTGAAATAGGGGAGGATAGATAAAAGAAGGTATAGTGGTCAGAAGCAAAACACTGGTGAGGAGGAAAAGGGGGGAAGAAACAGAAAAATATAACGGCAAAAATAGGATAACTTAAAATACAGAGTTAATAATTTCAACTGTAAAGGTGAATGGAATGTACTTTGACATAAAATGGAAGTGAATAGCATACTGGATTAAAAGCCAGAACCTACAATATGTTGTTTACAAGAAACACATTTGAAGCAGAGAAATACATATGGAATAAAAGGCTGGAGCAGAATCTATTATGCTTCAACAGAAGTAAAAAAAAAAAGCAAGGGTATCGATCTTGCTATCAAATAAAGCAAAAACAAAAATAGGTTCAATTAAAAGTGATAAGGATGAAAACTACATCTTGATAAAGCATACCATAGATAACGAAGTAATGTCAATAATAAACATATATGCATCAAGTGGTATACCATCCAAATTCCTGGAGAAGTTAAGAGAGTTGCAAGAAAAAATAGACAAGAAAATTATACTAGTGAGGGATCTAATCCTTTCTCTATGAGAACTAGATAAATTGAATCACAAAATAAAAAGAAATTAAAGAGGTAAATAAAATTTTAGAAAAAGTCAATTATGATAGATGTTTGGAGAAAATTAAAGGGGGACAGGAAAGAATATACTTTTTTTTTTCCTCAGCTGTACATCAACGCTATGCTAAAAGACATAAATAGTAAATATAACTTTTACAAATCATTATGCAAAAAAAAAAATTTACATGTATTAAAGACCCAGGAAAAAAACAGATTGAAAATTAATGGGAAACTAAATACTCTAATCCTAAAGAAAGAATGGATAAAACAACAAATCATAGAAACAATCCATAATTCATCCAAGAGAATGACAATCAATAATGACTAATATATGAAAATTTAGAGGATGCAGCCAAAGCAGTTCTTAGGGGAAATTTTATATATCTAGATGCTTACTTGAATAAAATAGAGAAAGAAAAGATCAATGAATCAGGCATGCAACTAAAAAAGCTAGAAAAAATAAATTAATAACTCCATATTTAAAACCAAATTTGAAATTGAAAATTAAAAGGGAGATTGATAAAATTGAAAGTAAGAACATTATTGAATATTAAACAAAACTGAGATTATTTTATTTAAAAAAAAACACAAAAACTAGATAAATCTTTAATATGATTAGAAATAGAAAAAAAGAAAATCAATTGCTAGTATCAGAAATGAAAAGGATGAATTTTCCATCAATGAATAGAAAATTAGAGGGAAAATTAGGAGGTCTTTTGCCCAATTGTATGCCAATAAATCTGATAATCTAAGTGAAATGAATGAATACTTACAAAATTATAGATTGCCCAGATTAACAGAGAAGGAAAAAATGACTTAAATACCTCCACTTTAGAAAAAGAAATTGAATAAATCATTTAAAAATGTTTTTATTAAAGCTTTTTATTTTCAAAACATATGCATAGAAAATTTTTCAACATTGACCCATGGAAAACCTTGTATTCCAAATTTTCCACCTCCTCCCCTGGATGGCAAGTAATCCAATATATGTTAAACATGTTAAAAATATATGTTAAATCCAATATATGTACATGTGTATACACACACACACAAACATACACACACATAATTATCTTTCTGCACAAGAAAAATCATATTGAAAAGGAGGAAATATAATAAAGACAACAAATTGCAAGCAAATAACAACAAAAAGAGTGAAATCTTATGTTTTGATCCACACTCAGTTCCTACCCTCTCTCTAGGTGTAGATGACTCTCTTCATTAGTCTCAATCATCTCACTGTGGTAAAGAGCCACATCCATCAGAATTGATCATCATATAATCTTGTAGTTGTTCTGCACAATGATCTCCTGTTTCTACTCATTTCACTTAGCATCAGTTCATGTATGTCTCTCCAGGCCTCTCTGAAATCATGGTGTTGATTGTTTCTTATAGAATAAAAATATTCCTTAACTTATTCAACCATTCGTTAACTGATGGGCATCCACTCCATTTCCAGCTTCTTGCCTCTACAAAAAGAGCTATCACAAACATTTTTGCACAACATTTGAGCCCCTTTCCCTCCTTTATGCTCTCATCAGGATATAAGCCAAATTGAAACACTGCTGGATCAAAGTGAATGTCTAGTTTAATAGCCTTTTGGGCATAGTTCTAAATTACTCTCCAGAATGACACAATGTATTAGTGTTCATAGTTGTTCATTAGTGTTCCAGTTTCCCCACATCCCCTCCAATATTTGTCATTATATTTTCCTGTCATCTTAGCCAATCTGAAAGGTCTGTAGTGGTACCTCAGAATTGTCTTAATTTTCATTTCTTTGATCAAAAGTAATTTAGAGCACCTTTTCATATGACTATAAATGATTTCAATTTCTTCAGCTGAAAATTGTCTGTTCATATCCTTTGACCATTTATCAATTGAAGAATTGCTTGAATTCTTATAAATTTGAGTCATTTTTCTATATATATATATTAGAAACGAGGCCTTTATCAACCTTTTGAAGGTAAACATTTTTCCCAGTTTATTGCTTCCCTTCTAATATTGTCTACATTGGTTTTGTTTGTAGAAAAACTTTCTGACTATATTCTTTGGCCACAAATTCCTTCCTTCTCCACAGAGCTAAAAGATAAAGTATTCTTTTGTACAAACAATTATGAACTCCTTAAATATAATCTCCAGGGAGCAGTTAGGTGGCACAGTGGATAGAACACCAACCCTGAAGTCAGGAGGACCTGAGTTCAAAGCTGGCCTCAATCACTTAACAATTCTTATCTGTATAACCCTGGGCAAGTCACTTAACCCCAATTGCCTCAGAAAAATCAATCAATCAATCAATCAATCATCATTATCATCATCTCCAGGGCCCAAATGTATTTACAAGTGAATTTCACCAAGCATTTAAAGAACAAGTAATTCCAATATTATGCAAACTATTTGGAAAAATAAAGAAAGAAGGTGTCCTATCATATTCCCTCTATGACACAAAAGTGGTGTTGATACCTAAACTAGATAGGGTCAAATCAAAGCAAGAATATCATAGACCATTTTCCCTAATGGGAATTGATGTAAAAATCTTACATAAAATATCAGCAAGGACATTACAGCAAGTTATCAATAGGATAATACACAATGAGTAAGTAGGATTTAAACCAAGAATTAAAATAGGAATTGTAGGAGGAACTGTATATTTCCTTTTAGTATTTGTGAGAGATAACATGGGAAAGTACATTAATAGTATTACCTAAAAAAGAAATCTTGGATATATGGATTTAGAAGTGCTTAAGAAAAGAATAGATAAAAAAAAACAAAAGAATAGATAATATCTCAGTCTAAAATTGTACAGGAAAATCCCATAAAAGAGAGTTAGGAAAAAAAACTCATTAAAATCAAATTTTTGTCACACAGATAAATTATTTAAATTAGGAAAATGGAATGATACTTATTTAAGAAGAAATACGTATGTACTTTAAAAGTACCTGTGCAAAAATATTTGTGGCAGACCTTTTCATAGTCTCAAGGACCTGGAAAGTGAGTAGATATCCATCAGTTGGGTATTGGCTCAATAAGTTATGGTATATGCCAAACTGAAAAGTTTTTGTACAAACAAAACTAATGCAGACAAGATTAGAAGGGAAGCAATAAACTGGGAAAATATTTTTACAGTCAAAGGTTCTGATAAAGGCCTCATTTCCAAAATAATAATAGAGAATTAACCTAATTTATAAAAAATCGCCATTCTCCAATTGAAAATGGTCAAAATGATATGAACAGATAATTTCAGATGAAGAAATTGAAACTATTTCTAGTCATATGAAAAGATGCTCCAAGTCAATATTAATCAGAGAAATACAAATTAAGACTACTTCTAAGATACTACACACACCTGTCAGATTGGCTAAGATGACAGGAAAAAATTGATGATTGTTGAGGGATGCGGAAAACTGGGACATTGATGAATTGTTGGTGGTGTTGTGAACGAATCCAACCATTTTGGAGAGTAGTTTGGAACTATGCTCAAAAAGTTATCAAACTGTGCATACCCTTTGATCCAGCAGCGTTACTACTGGGATTATACCCCAAAGAGATTATAAAGAAGGGAAAGGGACCTGTATGTGCACAAATGTTTGTGGAGCCCTTTCGTAGTGGCTAAAACTGAAACTGAATGGATGTCCATCAGTTGGAGAATGGCTGAATAAATTGTGGTATATGAATATATGGAATATTACTGTTCTATAAGAAATGACCAACAGGATAATTTCAGAAAGGCCTGGAGAGACTTACACGAACTGATGCTGAGTGAAATGAGCAGGACCAGGAGATCATTATATACTTCAACAACAATACTATATGATGACCAGTTCTGATGGACCAGGCCATCCTCAGCAACGAGATCAACCAAATATTTCTAATGAGCAGTAATGAACTGAACTAGCTATGCCTAGAAAAGAACTCTTGGGAGATGACTAAAAACCATTACATTGAATTCCTAATCCCTATATTTATGCACACCTGCATTTTGATTTCCTTCACAAGCTAATTGTACAATATTTCAGAGTCTGATTCTTTTTGTACAGCAAAATAACGTTTTGGTCATGTATATTTATTGTGTATCTAATTTATATTTTAATATATTTAACATCTACTGTCATCCTGCCATCTAGGGAGGGGGGGGGGTAAGAGGTGAAAAATTGGAACAAGAGGTTTGGCAATTGTTAATGCTGTAAAGTTACCCATGTATATATCCTGTAAATAAAAGGCTATTAAATAAAAAAAAATAAGTTATGGTATATGAATGCTATGTAATGCTAGTGTTCTATAAGAAACAATCATCAGGGTGATTTCAGAAAGACTTGAAGAGACTTAAATGAACTGATTCTAAGTGAAGTGAATAGAACCAAGAGAACATTGTGTACATTAACAACAAGAATATGTGATGATCAACTCTGATGATATGGCTCTTTTTAGCTGAGATGATTCAGGTAAATTCCAACAGATTTGTGATGAAGAAAATCATCTGCATCCAGAAAGAGGACTATGGCACTGAATGTGAATCACAACATAATATTTTCACGTTTTTTTGCATGCTTTTTCTTTCTTTCTTTCACATTTTTTTTCTTTTTTGATACAATTTTTCTTGTCCAGCTTTATAAATGTGGAAATATGTATAGAAGAATTGAATATGTTTAATCTATATTGCATGGCTATCTGTCTAGGGACAGATAGGGAAAGGGAGGGAGGAAAATTTGGAACACAAGATTATACAACTTTGAATGTTGAAAACAATTTTTGTGTGTATTTCAAAATTAAAAGTGATTATTTTTTAAAATGTCATTGAGATTTACTGTTAAAAGACTTATTGACATCCTGAAATCTAAATTTGATAGCAAGAATACATTTACAACAATTAAAATTTGTTATTTCAGTCATAGTGTGCAGTTTTGCAACAATAAATGAACCATAATCATTAGTAAATATTCCAACCAAAAAAGTAATAAAGGTTGCTTCTTCTTTACTTTCTCTCTTTCTTCTCTTCCCCAACAAAGAGGCCATTATTTTTTTCCTCATTCACATATTGATATTTTAAAAGCTCAACAAGGGCTACAAAAGATTTTACACATTTTTTCAAACAAGGAGACTGAAGGTCAGAATGATTAAAGCTTTAACTCATAGACAAACAAGTAGCAAATATTTGAATGAAATCAGCATCCCTGAAGAAAAATTCAATATTCTTATTTTCCCAAGCAAAAGTTTGATATGATTGCAAAATTGGGGAGGAGAAGAAAGAGAGAAAGTAAGAAGAAGAGGATTAAGGGAAAAAAGAGTAAGTCACAACATGCAAAGTAGTTATAAAAAGAGTCTTTGGCCATTTCCATGTCTGTCTGAAAATTCTGAAAACTGTTCCTCCAATTGAGCTGGTCATTTTCAGGGCATGCATTTTTCAAATTATGCCAATTAATTGTTCTTTTTGTGGCATATACTTTCATTAATAAATTCTGGGCACTGAAAACAAGAAAACAAAATAAAACTTCCAAAAACATATGACTCAAAAATATTGTCAAAAACGTTGACAATATTAGGAATCTGACTGTCAATAATCATCACAATATCCCCACTGCTGGGTTGATATATTAATACTGGAATGACAGTTTTGCAATATACATTCATATACCAAAAAATGAGCAAATTGTTTATATGTAGACTTAGAGCCAAATGTAATGATTTTAATAATCTTTGAGCCTTTTGAAAACTCATTTTATGTTCAAATACCAAGTGTGGCAATAAAATAACATCAAAGAGCTGGTAAACAACTCTATGAGGCTTTCAGAAACACTTCCTCTCTGTGTTTGATGTCACATTGTGCTCCATGTGTTACAGGAAAGAAAATGGTTAAAGGTTAGTGAAAAACATTTTCTGGATTCCTTTTTAGAAGGATGGTCATTAATTAATGCAATAAAGTACATTTCCGACTGATCTATAGTTTCCATTGCAATTACACAGGAAAGAGGTTATGGTTAGAAGCACAGTAATATTGATTCACTTGACATGGACATATAACCAACTTATTGTTGAATTAATGCAGCTGCATATTAAAACATCCCCATGAATGGAGTTAAATTGTGTAAAGCTTATAGTTTCAGTTAAAGATAGGAATTTTATTTGGAAAATTTTAGAGGTCAACTTTTTGTAAAATTGTTTTAAAATTTGTCACAAAGCCACTTTAAAAAGTTAATTTTTTGAAAATTATTTGCCAACTAGAATTATGTTAACACTCTGTAAGAAAATCTAAGCATCCATACTTACTTAAAGAAAAAGTTAGTTCTTGAAGGCAAGATTAAGTAAATAAAGACAAATTGTCCTAAAGATGCAAAGAATTCTTATATTAACCAAGACTTGTAATCTACTTAATTCTTAGATAGAAATAAAGAAGAATGTGTTGAAGATTTCTGTTTCGATAACAAATGTCACCTCAGCCCTAGTCATATAACCAGACTTTTGTCTATCTTCACAAACCAGTTCTACTTCTAACTTCCCTTGTTCTCTTTATAACATTGCTTTTCTCCAAAACACCCAAGTTCAAAGATCAATAGAGTAATAATGTGGAGCTTTTCCTGTACAGATGAACATCCATTTTCACTTAATTTAAGACTATTTAATGAGATGTAAAGAGCAAAGAACTTTCAATTAGGCCCTGTTTGTGTGATTGAATTCCATTGAATTGAAGCAAGATAGGAAGACAGTAGAGTTTGCCAGAGAATAGTCATTGAACCAAGAATCTGATAAGGTAAATCCACAACAAATTAATTTAGACTAATGAGATAAGAGATACTATCCAGAAAAGGGGAAAAGCAAGGAGGAAATAGTTATTTATGAAGACCATGTAAATAATAATATTGTCTATCAGTACTTATTTGTGTTAGGTAAAGTGAATAACTTTTTAGATAAGCATATGAATGATAGTAGCTAAACAAACCACTTTGGAATGTCTTTTTTTTCCCCATTGAAACAGCAGGGGGTTTTAAAAATGATACCTTAATTTTAATTTAATTCTTCAAAAATTAGAAGTGGCAAAAGGATAAAAGGAACTTTATACTGGACTATATTCTGAGAAAAAAGGGATTAAAATGGGAATTGTAGGAGGAACTGTATGTTTCATTTTAGAATTTGTGAGAGATAACATGGGGAAGTACATTAATAGTATTACCTAAAAAAGAAATCTTGGATATGTGGATTTAGAAGTGCTTAAGAAAAGAATAGGTAATATCTCATAATCTAAAATTGTACAGGAAAATCCCACAAAAGAGAATTAGAAAAAAAAACTCATTAAAATCAAATTTTTATCACACAGATAAATTATTTAAATTAGGAAAAATGTAATGATACTTATTAAAAAGAAATACATATGTACTTTAAAAGTACCTGTACATGATATGGATATAATGTCTAGAAGAGAGGATAGAAACAAATATTTCTTATAATCTACAGGAATCTTTTTAATGAGCTAAATCTCAGAACAGACACTGTGAACACTAAAATCAACAAAAAGGAATGTTTATGTTATTTAGAACCTAGATTTGGTTATTTAAAATTCTGCTATTGGAAGATCAAATCACTGAATAATAAATTAAATATTTAAGGAAATATAAAATCATTCAAACTCTCTTTTTTTGTGTGTGCTATATAAGATGAAAAATGTGTTTATTCCATCCCATGAATATATATAAAACTTGTTGTGGAAGTGGAATAACTCAATAAAGTTACTCCACCCAATTGATTGAGATGTTCTTTTAATTAGATATCTAAAATAGCATCATCAGAGCCTTTAAATTGGGTGCAAATAGGCTTTCCAAGAAATAAGAGTGACAGCATGAAAAGTGATTGTATTGGCTAAAGAAGTTTGACCATATCTTCTGAACATTTCTAAAATATTAAACTAAAGAGATTTGTAGATTAGAGCAAGTAGAGAATAAAGAGATTTCGCTCTCAACCCCTGGGGAAAAGTGAATGAGAGGTTGTGAGAAAGGGGAAAGGTCCTAGCCTTGGGTCTCAATCTCAATCTTATTCACCTTCACTTTTACCAGAGGAAGATTTTATAAAATTTGGAAATCCACTGGACTTCCCATCTTCCCATACTCTTCTAGTAGAATGTTCAATTCAGCTGAAGTCAAGATCTGCATTTGAAAGTGAAGGATAGACTATACACAGACTCCCAGCAAAAAAACTAAACCATACCTTCAGAAAACTCCATAAGTACTCCTCAAAAGAAAGAAAGTGTTCTATCAACAGTGTTCTCTAAGATTAAGCTTTCTTTTCTCTAGATTTTTTATGTAGTGGTAGAAGAACATGTCACAGAATTTTTAAGATGAGGTCAGAACAGATAGATTTTGTGTAAAATGTTTTTACTATTTTACGTATTACCTTGGTTACAATACCAATTCCCTTCCATACTTGTCTGTACCTAAAAATGCTAAGTAATCATGATTATGTGATAATTCTTGCTTTGTGAAATCAATGTTATCTTAAGTTTCTTCCCTACTGACATCTACAACTGACTATTTTCCATCATCCAATTTCATTGAGAAAATAAATTGCTGACTTGATCCCCTATAAATATCTCTTTTAATTTATAGATAATCTCAATTCTCTATATTTCCTGAAGTTGGCTTGAATTATACTTTTTTAAAAAAAGTTCAGAAAGCACCAATCCAGATGTAGTGCAGAAATAATCTGTTTATCTAGGACAAATAATGTTGAACAGAGAAATCCTAAACATAGGAGTCTATGGCTGTGCTATCTTGATGAGTGAGGCACTTCAAGGAAAGAATTGACTAGATTTGAGTTATGACAAAGCTTTGAGACAAGGAATGGGTACAAAGATGAGAAAATTTTTTTTTCACCAACACTTCACTTTTTTTCTTTTTTTGGTATTATGTTCCTTTATGTGTGTACCCATTCAATTTCTTAATGGACCTTTCCTCCTCTGTATCTATGTTCATAAGATTATAGATATAATCTTCAGTATCCAAAACCAGTCTATTTTTTCAATCTTATTTCTCAATTCTAATTTTACCATGTGTCCAGCACTTTAGCCAAATAAGACTAGTTGCTATTTCATCCTTGAAACATATAGAAAGCTTTATTTGTCTTTTTGCTTTTATATTCTACCTGCTATTATAGTTAAGTGCATTAATGTCTGGTATCTCCTATTAAATTGTAAGTTCCTTGAGTGAAAAGATATTTGTATCTTGATATTCTTTGACTTCCATAGACCCTGCATAGCATAATGCTTTGTATGTCATAGGAATTCAACAAACATTGATTCAATTATTTGAGTAAAACTAAATTACTTTTTTTTAGTACAGTGTATTATACTAGGTTGCTTTTTATTTTCCTTAAATCTTAATGTTAAATTGTTCTAAAGATTTTTAAAATCCATAAGAGCTATTATTTTTTTTGATGAAAAATACTATTGATGAGATTAATCACTTACTTTTTTTTTTTTGAAGTAGGTTTGGCTCTAAATTATTTTTATGTTTTATAGTATATAAGTCCAATTTTAATGAATATAGATTTACCATTCGAGAGCATATTCAACAAATGTGTTGAATTTACTGAAGAAAATTCCAAAAGAAGATTCACAAAATAAAAATAAGTATTTTCTACTATCTTAAGTTTTTTATAGTGTTTTTCTCATAGCAATTCTTTGAGAGAGATAATTCATATCTCATAATTATTATTTTGATTATAAGAAAAATGACAGATAACTAAGTTACTCTAAAATTTTGACTCCCCTCCATGATACATTTTTTTCTTATTTTTCATAAAAAACAACATCAAAAATATTTGGAAGAATCACAGCATTGCTCGAAGAACTGTATAAGTTTACTCTGAAAGAGGAATTTTAGAGGTGAATATTCTAAGGCATCTAGTCACTTTTTAATCATGCCTTACATACATTTATTAATTTTTAAAATGTTGTTGTGAATAAATTATTTTTAATGTATCATACTCTTTGGTATGATTATATAATTTTTCTTTAAGTGTGATTTCTCTAGACATATATATCTTCAAAGCTATAATGCAAACCAAATGCAGATATTTATGATGGAAACAACTTAGGCAGAGTACATTTATTTAAGAAAATAAAGAACTTAAATAACTTAAAATGAGAATTGCAAGACAAAGCTTGCATTCCATTAGTATATTAGTTCATCAGTCCAGGGAAAAAAGTATTTTCCTAATCTTGTCTTCAATGAGTAAGTTAATATTCATGGCAAGTTTGATGTTCAATTCAGTAAATAAAATGAATTTGTCATAATGAAAGATAGAAATCAATTCTACACTTAGGAAAATTTCAATGTAAGTTAGGGAGAGGAATTTATGGAAAATATGCTTTAAACTTTCAGTAATTGGTAAAAATTGCTGAAGGGGAATGATAGGTGGGATAATTTATATAAATTATAACATTTATTGGGGAAGACAAATATGACTGTAATGGGAAATATACACTGGGAATGAAAGAAGAGAAATGTTGTACATTACATGTGATTTGTGTGACTAATTGAATAGTACCATCTTTCAGCTAAACTGATCCAACTAGGGGAAGAGATTGGTATAACAAACTGTGTTACAAATTTCTAACAGAATCCCTAAATGGAGTAATTTTCAAATCACAGGAAATGAGCAACCTCTGGATTTTCCTTCTAATGCCCATTATAATATTTGCTTTGAGGTATGTGATATTTTTAACATAGTGTATACATACTGGCAAATGAGCTTGTAAGGGAATCGCAAGGTCCACAATTCCAAGATCTCTCTCTGTGTATAATTAACATCAGTAGAGGTTAATTACAGTTACCCATAAAGCTTCAGTCCAATAAAGCAGAGTAAAACCAATCTGAACTGTTTAATTATTGTATAAAATATAATTATATAGTCAGGGTTTATAGTCACTGTACAATGGGGCTAAAATAGACATCTGAAACACTCCTTTGACATCCATGATCTATTTGATAAACACTGTATTATGCTAATCTCATAAAACATAATTTACCAAATGAAATAAGGAAAAAAAATAAAATTTCTTTTAAAACTCTAGTCATTACTTTGAAATTCATTGGAAAATAGTTGTAGATTTAATTCTGTACCTAAATTTTAGAAGCTTTTTTAAAAATTAGGGGTTAACGATCAAATTTCTAGTATGATGGGCTGATATGGCATGAAAGGAGTCCTGAGTCTTCAAAGGCTTTGAAAGTTAAATAAGATCTTGAAGACTCCAGCATACTTTTAAGGATGGAGCCAGTGAAAGATAATTTTGTCCTATATCCTATTTATCAACATTCAAGCTAGCTAAATTCAAAGGCTCGTTAGCTGTCAAGAGTGCCAGGCTTGGAGTCAGAAAGATATGATCCAAAACCCCTCTCATACACATACTATGACTTTAAGTAAATCAATTAACTTCTCTTAGTTTCAGTTTATTCATCTGTTTAAATGTGAAAAGTAATAGTACCCACCTCACAAAGTTACTAGAAGAACAAATTAAATTATAGATATATAGATATAGTGCTTTGTAAATCTTTAAATGTTATATAAATGTTGATTGTCATTATTATATGAGGAGGAGAATGAAATTTGACTGTGTTTCTGTATTTAGTAATTTTCCAATTATGTCCAACTCTTTGTGAAGCTATTTGGGATTTCCTTCTCCAGTTCTCCAGTTCAACTTGTAGTTAAGGAAACTGAAGCAAACAGGATTAAGTGACTTGCTTAGGTTCACACAGACAAGAAGTAGCTAACTTGGGAAGATTAGTCTTGCTCATTTCAGGCTTGACAGTGTATCCACTGTGGTAAAACTTGGTTACCACATAGCAATAAGTATAGTGGTGGATGATGATGCTGTGAGAAAGTAGGAAGTGGGGCATCGGGCTGGGAATACAGTAGTATCAGCCTGACTTGGTGAAGGGAGAGCTACCTCAGAACCTGAAAGACCTTGGTTCAGCTCCCATCTCTGATGCATATTACATATGTGATCTTGGAAAAGCCACTTCCATTCTCAATGGTCCAGGCAAGCCCTTCAGACAATTTACTGCAGAGAAGTCACTTACCTGCACTAGTAGAGTTAGCTCCCTATCTTTATGAAAGCACAGGTTCCATGTCTAATTACTGTTATTACTATAAGTCTGTTAAGACTGCTAAAAGGTGCCATAGTGCCTAGAGTGTGCCAGGAAGACTCTTCCTGAATTTAAATTCAGCTTCTCAGACTTGCTAGTTGTGTGACTCTGGGGAAGTCACTTAGCCTTTTGTTTCAGTTACCCCATTTTTAAAATGATATGGAAAAGAAAATGACAAACCACTCTAGTCTTTGCTGAGAAACCCCAAATGGCACTAAGACAAGTTGGACACAACTGAAACAACTATACCAGACATGGAGAGTTTATTATCTGTATCACTGGAAGCAATACACTTATTCATAAAAATATTGATAGTTTGAGGTATTAAAAAATACAATCAAAGAAATATTACTATCATTACTAAGTAGTTAATGGATATTGAATCATGATATTGGGTTATTCAGCAGCATAGAACATTTTTTAAGTTATGAATGAATGAATGAACAAATGAATGAAAGACAAAATATGTTAAGTGCTTATAATGTACCAAATGTTGCTCTAATTACTGATGTTACAAATACAAGGGGAAAAAACCTTTTCATATGAGATACATATTTTCAAGTGTTATTTCAAACTCCAATTGGGGTAGAAAACTTATAAAAAAGGAAGCTGAGGTGCAGCGGATGGGGGGTAGTAAAAAGCCCAGGGCTCCCATAGGTTTCATCAGCAGGTGATGTGATGTCTTCCTGCCAACCAGCTGTCCTGGATATATTTTAAGATAGCCTTCAATAAGTAAGGGAATAAGAAGTAAAGTTTTATGGAGAATTTACGGCAATCAAATGAAACAGGACTTGTATTTCTTTTCATTATTGGATAGTAGTAGAGTAGCTCCCTCTAGTATTCCTAAAATATCTAAGAATAAACTTGTCAGAATGTATTATTTAAGAAATGTCTTGTGAGAAAAGAGAAGCTTTCTATAATGAATGTAGTTGTTACAGGGCCAAGATTCTGCTTGCTAACAGATTCAGCATTGTAAAGTAGTTATTTAACTACATTCTAGTCAACTATTAATTTTCCAAATTAGACTGGATTAACCAAGAAGGCCATCATTGTGACTGGATCAAGAGTAGCTGCAAGGCAAGAAGGTTTGAAGTCATGTGCCTTTTTCCTTTGCTAACAGGAAAAGTCACTGGAATTTATATATCACTTTAAGGTTAGTAGAGCAATTTATATTTGATCCACACAATAACTCTAGCAGTAGGTACTATTTCTAATAAATATAATAGCTAATATGTATATAACATTTTACATATGGAAAGTTAAATATATGTGTGTGCATGCATACATATATATATATATATATATATAATTTATATATGGGAATATTTGCATATATACATACACAATACATCTATGAATGAACCTATGCTTTTACATTCCTATCTGGCGATGGGCAAGTAATTTTAATTCATCTGTCAGAATCTTAACTTCTTTATAAAATGGGTATGATCATTGATATCTATCTATCTATCTATATGTTCACACAATTATATATGTATATATGAGTAGTATATAGATTCATGTACATTTTCTACATATGCATATGTGTGTATATATGGGTATTTGTGCTTGTATATTTAATACAAATGAGTAAAATTATTCTCAGAGATTTAAAGTGACTTCTATTTCATTAGAAAAGATATTTTGAATCTTTGAGATTGATTCCAGGTCTTTCCTGATTAAATATACCTACCAAAAGGAAAAGTGAATCTCTGTATCTGACTTCTGATTCCAAACCTAATCATCTTTACATTACTTAACATACTTGTCTTATAGAATTGGGTTAGGGATAACAATGAGTAAAACTAAAAGAATATGATCTGAGAATTATAGTTAAGAAGTGTGCATTTGCATTTTTTACTTATGTACCTTACTATCATCCATTTCTAAATAGTTATCTGATATTTTAAGACCTCTTCTAACTTTATAATTTTTCTCTTTGGCTTTTTATTCCCTTTCCATTGAATCATGGAATTGGAAGAAGCTAACAGATTACTTAGAACTAGACAGCAGATGATGCATGAATAACCTCAATAGCATCCTTGCCAAGTACAATTGGAGCTTCCGATTGAAGCCCTTCAGTCATAAGGAGTTCTCCAACTAACCAAGGCAATCCATTTCCCTTTTGAACTATTGAAATAATTATGAAGATTTTCCTTATATTAAGTCTAAATTGCCCTTTCTGTAACTTTTATTTCTTGTAATTCTTCCATCTGTGGTCAAATGAAAAAAATCTAATTACCACTCTACAGAATAATGTTAAAAAATATTTAAAAACAGGCATTCTGCCCTCCTAAGTCTTCTTTACCTCAAGAAAAAAATAATTTTGGGAGGAAGGGAAATATATCCTTATATTTTAAACCTCTTGATGGCAAGATTTAAGTATTTGTATATCATATAATAATTGCTTCATCAATATTGCTTTGATCCTCACAACAATCCTGTGAAATATTGGTATTATAATTTTATTTTACAGTTAAGGAAGTTGAGACAAAAGACTAAGGGACTTGCCTAGGGTCACATAGCTAATAAATGTCTAAAGCTGGTTTTCAACTCAATCTTTCTTACTTCAGATCTAATACTTTATCCACTGCATCACCTAGCTGCAAAAAAACATTTCAGTTTTAGCTAGCAGACATTTTCCAGAAAATTTAATGAAGCTATTGGTTTATTCTTGAAATATTATGGTAATGGATAAGTTGAGAATCAACATGTTATTTTAATAAGGAAGCACGGTAAAAGGAACAAATAGGATAAGGATGAAATTGCAAATATGGGGACCAGGCTGAGCTTTGAGAAATATCTCTGAAGGCTCAACACTGGAAAACAATAAGAAACTGTTCACTTAATGTCCCGAGGCCATAAACTTGAAGGTAAAGTTTGAGAAGCTATAAAATGTGACTTAAATTAGTCCAGTATTCAAATAAATACTTATACAATATTATGAAAAGTAAAATCCTATAATGGAATTGTCAAAGAATAAAATTAAAGTTCACAAACAAGCTACTCCAAATAAACCAGCATCTTTGTAAAGAGTCAATACAATTAAGTTAAAATAAAATTCTGCTAACAAGTTAAAAATATCTTCATTATTTTATACATCATAATTTTTTTTACTTTAACATGATTAATATAGTCTATGAAAGTCTAATGTGATTTTTGTTTCAGTTCCTGACTTTCAAAGTTCAGAAAATGTTTCCATGTTTGGGGAACATTTTTTTTGTTGCATATTATAACTTTGATGAATTATTCTGTTTTATTTCACATTGTCAATAATTTTATGTAATTTCCAAAATATGTTACTTCCCAGTTGTACTTAATTTTCTATATTTTAAGTTGGAAATTGCATGGCATTGAAGTTTCATCATTTCTCTCCTTTTTGTATCAAACTATCTCCTTAGTGGGGGACCATTGGACAGGAATAGCATCTCATAAGCACAGTCAGCCAACATTGCCTCCCTCAGTGATATAAGTGATTGTTAGATGAATGTCTCTGAAACTTTTTGAGATTCCTGGAGGAGCTTTGTGAGTTGGAGAAGCTACACTTGGTGCCACTGTCACAAAACATACCTGAATTTGCAGGTGCATGCCTGCAGGAGATGTCAGTGAAAGTCAATGCTTATCAGAGCAGTTACTCTTGTGGCAGAAATTAACCTGTAGGGACCTCTCAGGTGTTGAGAAAAGAATATTTTGCTGCTGCAGAGTTTTCTTGGAACAAATACCTGAGGCACAAACATAAAACCCGGGCTATTGGCTTTATTCAAAGAGAAAGGAAGATTAACTCTTGGATTAGGAGCTTTTAAAAGATCATGATTGCATAGTCTTTAAAATTATTTAAATCAGCATATCCATAGTATACTCAAAGTGAATTTTAGTTACATTTTATAAAGAAAAAGTCCCAATCTAACCTTTGATTTTCCCCCTTAACTGTTGAGTTATTTGTCTTCATTTTAAGTGATTGTTTCCTCTAATCAATCATTCTTGGAGGGGAGAGGGGAGAAGAGAAAGAGGGGGAAAAACACCCAGAGAAAAACCAAAAGATGGAGTGTCACATTACTTGTTATTAAGATCTTTATCAAGACCAATTTGTGTATCAAGTAGGGATACAATAGAAGAACAGGAGTCTAGGAATCTCTAAATTCTACAAACATATCACAAACCAAAGGATAGTTTATTGTCCTGTTTTTTAATTCATTACTGAACAACCTTTTAATAGTAATTATCTTGATAGAGAAAATATAATCCCTGAAGGGGATTCAGCAATGAAATTAAGATGAATGTGAAATTTAAATTATTTTTTCTCACTACATTTAGCAGGGATATTATAGGAATTTAAGGGTGTAAATTAAAGTGAATGACTTTCTACTGGAGGAATCAAACTGTCAAAGAAAGGTTTGTTATGAAGACCAAAGAACTGTTTTATAAAGTTTAGATAACAAAATAAAAACTATGCTTGTGGTTTGAAGCAAGAGGCAGTATTATTTAACATATCCAATCCAGACTACATACTTTTTAAAGATAATTGTTCAAGATTCCCCTCTGTATTTCCAAGCAGGTACTTTTTCCAGTCAGATTATGATAAATTAAGAAATGAGGTGAGAAAAAGTTATCTAATATATCAAAATATTTTAACTGTTCATGTTCTTCAAATAGAAGTGAAACATATAATTAATCTCTTCTTCAACTTTAAGAATCTTCACCTGTATTGATTCATTGATTCATGACACATTCATTCCCTTTACTCACTCAAAAACAATGAATACTTCTGATATGTAAAGTTTGTAAAGACCTGTGAAAATTACCAAGATGAAGAAAATATTCCTTTTCAATTCAATAAATACTTTTTAAGTGTTTACCATGTGGTAGAGACTATGTTAACCTCTGAGGATACAAAAGAAGGCAAAAGACAAATTCTTTCATCAAGAAGCTTAAAATCTAATGAGGATAGTAACCTGCAAAACAATATAATCATAGCAAACAATATATGACAAATAGGAAATAAAGATGTAAAGCACTGGAATTAAGTAGCATAAGGGAAGGCTTTCTGAAAAAGGTGGGATTTTAGTTGAGACTTAAAGGAAACCAAGTAATCAGCCATTGGAGCAGAGGAAAGTTAAGTTTTGTTATTTTTTTCTTCTGGGGGTGAGGAAAAACACCCAGAGAAAAACTAAGAGATGGTTTACTGGTTATTAATAGTTTTATCAAGATCAATTTATTGTATCAGATAGAGATACAACAGAAGAATAAACTGAGTCCTTTGCCACCCAATGAAAAGAAAGCAATGAAAGAAGGGGGTGGGGGGTGAGAAACAACCCCATAGCATTAGGTTATATTAGGTTAGGGTATTTGTTCATCCCATATATGTAAAATAATAATCAACACAGACTATAGTGATCATGATAGAAACTTTAAAGCAAACAAATAGATCTATGTATAAATACCAGTGTTAATTTTATTGTCCATCAATAATCATCAAATTAATAGATGATAAGCAGTCACACTGACTATTCTCAAACAATGCTTAAAGAAATTTTCTTTTTAAATTCAACAGGTGGCTACTGTGTTTATTATGGTATCTTTCATTATTTTCATGACCAATTGCACTTCTGCAATAGTTTTTAAAACAATAAAATTGGATTTTCAGTGATTGGATTGCCAAATATTCTAATTAATGGTGATAATAATGTGATAATTTTTATATCAGTGTTTTATTATTAGCTCCTAAAGTGCACAGGGCTTTGTCTTACACATTTGAAATGTTTATGCTATGACCAATCTGAAATGTGGTTTATCTCTCCAAAGCTAAAGATTGCTATATATAATTTCTCATTATGAGCCACAATTATTCAAGCCTTTAGGAGAATCCTCCCATGAGAGCAGATCTAGCATACTGAAACTGTTCTTCTATATTCTTCAATATTGCATGGACAAATAAAAACAGGTTGCAAATAGGAGCTATGTGTTTAGCCCATCCCTTTTGAAGTCATCACTTTGTTTTTCTTCTGTGATTGTCATTATTTATGTGTTATATTAAACACAAACCTACTTTCTCCATGTCATGACATTTAACCTGTGTTAACAAATCTTTGTTAATAATTGAAGTTTTAGCAAATATAATTACCTACATTAATGTTGTATTTTAATACAGTATATTCTCAGTAATAATAGATAGAAGGAGTTACTTTATAAATTGTCTAATTCAGTTTTCTCACTTAACAAATAAGAAAACAGAACCACAGATATAGTGCATACTTCAAAGGTAGGAAAAAAAAAACTGATTCAGAAAAACTAGGTCCATCATACTGTTTAATACTACAAATTCTTGTTGTCCTTTCTAATTTGTAATCTGAAATTTATGCTGTTTTTAATGATGGTATTTTTGAGTAGAACAAGACAGGTTTATGGGAGTTTAGTGCTTTTCTAGTGCTATTTTTCAAGCCTTTGTACTTTAAATACATAGGCATACTTGAGAGATAGTGTTCCAGATTTCTGCTGTAATCTATTAACTGTGCAATAGAATTATATCTAAAATTAATGTACATATCTTAATTAAAAGGTTTGTTGCTAAAAATGCAAATTGACATCTCAGCATTTAGTGAGTGATAATCAGTTTGCTGATTGAAGTTCTTGGCTAAATGTTGATAACTACTTACTAAACAGGGTGAAGGTTGCTAAAGATGGGGATGGCCCTGCACCAACTTCATAAAATAAGACAAAAACATATAATAACTCTGTGGATGGAAATTAAATCATCTAGAGATGTTAGTCATAGCCTTGTAGCTTGGCTTCATCTAGTGACTTCCAAATTGAAAAGCCCTTATGTCTGGAAATATTTCATTGCAAGGCAGACTATTTTTTTTTACATACAGTCTTCCATTATTAAAATGTAAGCTTCTTGAGAGTAGTCTTTTTTGTTTGTTTGTTTGTTTACCCATCACTTTAGTACACTAAGCATTCTAAGTGCTTAAAATTTGCTTTTTCATTCATCTTCTTCTTATTCCCTCTTTGTAGTTCAGTGTCTTTCATATAATAAGGCAATAAATTGCTTGCTTTATTATACAGAAGTAACTACTTTTATTTAAAAAAATAAGTCATCTTTTTTTTTTTCTTTAAAAAAGTGTTTGGGAAATCAGTTCTAAGGCTTTAACAATATTCTTCCTAACCGGCATGATTCTCAGAAATGCCAGATAACTTGTATAAGTGAGCAAAGCTTCAGTGTTAGATAAACGATATGGGGCAACATGTTCAAGCAGAATGATTTAAAAGGCAATCATTATTATCTGTCATATCTTCTTGCCTACAGCTAACATGGCATAACCTATTAATGGAATGGCTATTATGTTTGCCAGGTCTCATTCACATGATAAAATACAAGAATTACAATTCTTCATATTTGATCTACACATTACTTCTCCTCTTCTCCAACTCCCAAAGAACAATGTTTAGTGTTATTTGTTTTTTAAAGCTCCATTCACTGCTTTTACTAAATTTGCTCACATTTGTTGTTAAAGCCCTCAAGTCTAAGAACAGTGTTTCTGGCAAATGCCCTTTGGGATTTTAACAATATTAACAGAAACAAAATCAATCGGATGACAAAAATTTTCAGAGCAACAAGGTTATGTTGCTCTTTTTATATGTCTTTTAACAGTCTTATAGGAGGTCATTTATATTACACCCTAGAGCTTAAGAATCATATGCCTTCATTTACATTTTATCTAATTTTCTTCCATTCTGTCTTGGTGCTTATCACCATAATTGTCTTGTAATGAGTTTTGACAACTACTGAGAAGGAGGGGAAGGAAGGAGGGAAGGGTGATGGGAAGGCTAGCATAGACATAAATTTTCCTCAAGCTGACACTTAAGATAGCATAAGAATGAAAATTAAGTGTCAGACATACCAAGTATTTCTCTTTACCAGGTTGAAAAGAGATTAAGGGCAAATATACTTTTGCCCTTAAGTAATTAAGATCTCACACACAAACACATTTACAAGCACGTTAATTTCTTCTTAATTATCAATATGTGTGTATATGTATACAAGCATGAATGCACATGTGTATGTGTGTAAGTGTGACATGCTTTGCCCATTTAGACTTCACAAATTCATAGCAAAGGTGTTCATACTCTTTGTTAAAGGATTATGTTAACCCAGACAAAGAAAGAAATATAAACTTCAAAGTAATTTTATAAATAAATATATGGTGAGATTAAAGTTTTGCTAGTATTAAAAGAAATATTTAAATGCTACTTATCATCATCAACAACATTGGATTCATATTTTTTTGTGATATTTATGTTGGGAAGAGTCCAGGAACAAGTCACTCTTCTACTATTTCTCTGTTACATTCAGTGTTCCATAGATTATTTCAAAGGTTGATTTGCTTTCATTTGATGTTTAAAAGCATTTAGAATTCCTGATATACTTTTGTTGTCCAGAGCCTATTATGTTTCCTTCTTTTCTTTTATTTCTTTCTTTCCTCTTTTTTCTTTGCCTTTAATTGAATTATTTGATATTGAAATTTTCTATTGCATCTACCAGGCAGATATTTGTGTAATCTGTCCATGCCTTTAAACAGATCTTAAAGAGTTCTTTTATTACATAAATATTCCTGATAGGTCCAAATTCCTCCTATGGTCATTACTGTAGCAACAACTACCATGCAAATTGTTGTATTAAGATTCTCAAAATTTAATAATGTCTATTTATCATGCTTGTTTATAATGCAGTCATAGCAAATTTTAGCATTTTAAAAAAATTATTCTTTTTTGGCATCATTAGTTTATTATTTGGAATCATGGCTTCAAACTCAAAGGAGGCATTTCACAGTTCCCATCTACCTATATTCATCTTTTCAAAATCCTTTGAGGTGTGGTCATTTTGGGCATTCATTATTTACCAGGTATAGTTTCTAGAATTTTCACTCAATGAGAATTCAGTAATAGTAAATTCTGCATCTTTTCTACATTATGTTAGCAAGTGCATGATTTCTTTTACTTTATCTAATGTAGGATTAGGAATGTAGTTATTTCTTAGGTTTGCCATGCATGATTAGTAGTATATTGTTTATGACATTGCAGTTAAAGGTAGTTTTGACAAGTAGTTTTGTCTATGACTGGTAAAACCCACTTCCAACTTACTATTACTATTACAGTAAATATGCATAGTAAAAATGTTTGTATTATCAGATCATTTCATGTACAAATGTAGTTTGTATACTTTAGTAGTCAGAACCATTTGCATTAAAGCATTTCTGTCAGGTGGGGTATCATTCATTTTCAATGTTCTTGTGTAGCATGCTTTCTTGTCATATCTGAAAAAGGAGGGATTCTACTCATTCTGCTTTCCTCTATTTCAATTTGATCATCACAATAGGGAAGAATAGGTACACACAACCTATAATCCTATTCCTTCTTACAATTTGGTAAATTCTCTAAGACTATTTTGGATGAGGATGTATTGCTTGTTGGTTTTTAAAGGAAGATGCTATATATAATTTTAACCATAATTGTATTTTCTAGGTATTGATTAAAAGCTAAGTTGAAGTAATATGTTGCACAGTTTCTGCTATTTCATTTTACAATCAACATTAAATATTTCTGGGCTACTTAAGGATAACATTTCTCTATTTTTTTCAGTATTTTTAATGTTGATATAATTTCATTCTTATACATTCCAGTAGGCTTCAAACAGGAAAGTAATAACAAAAGTCCTATGACTACTAGACTTATCCCCTCTCCGCACCTCACCAACACCACCAAGCCTGCTTTTAATGCAACCTCTTCATTTACCACATGAGAAAGTAACCTCTATGAATAATGAGCTAGCCATTTCCACAGGTAGCTGGCACAGGATTTAGAACAAGGGCCTGAAGTTGGGAAGACCTGAATTTAAATTCAGACATTAACTATGTGATCTTAGGCAAGTGACTTTGTTCTCCTTCACTGTTCTCAAGTACAAAATGAAGATAATAATAGCACCAACCTTACAGTTCATTTCATGTATAATTGTGGTCTGCACACTTTAGTGGTCAGAGCCATATGCTCTGAAGCATTTCTGTCAAGTGAGATACTATTAATTTCGTTATGTTTTAGTCTAACTTTCTTATTATATCTGAACAAAGAGGAACTCCACTCATTTTTCTATCCTCTATTTGAACTTGATCATTATGACAATTTGTAGAGTTGTGAAGATCAAATGAGATATTTGTAAAACATTTATCGTGACACATAGTAAAGCTTTTAAGTGTTTATTCACTCCCCCCTTTCTCTCCCTTCCATTAATTCCCAAATAACATCCATTTATGAGGCGGGGAAATCATCCTAGCTGAAGCAGTAAGGCACTCTAAGAGAGATAAGAAGTTCTATGTACCAAGATAGTCACCTCACTGCTTCCAATTCCTGAATGACTATCACCAACTGAATGATACCATAATTTTTAGCTTTTCAGCAACCACAGCAACTAAGACCCACAACAAAAATGCTGTGACCAAAATCCTTGACACATAAAGTAGTTCACCATTAGAAATTAATATGACTTTAGCTACTTTATGTTTTGCCATCACATTTTAGGAGCCATTGGGCCTTCCCATCTGACTCACAGATGAAACCTCCTTAATGTATTGTATTTCTCATTTAAATGTGAGCTCCTTGAAATCAGAGTTTTTTAGTTTATATCATTAGTGCTTAGCACTATATTTTTAACACATAGTAAGAACTAAATGTTTTTTCTTTCCTTAATTCATTTTTATTTATATACACATATGTGAATGTGTGTGTATATGTATGTGTATGAATAATTTTTTGTCAGAATTGTCATTTACTTATTATAACCTAAACTTCATAAGAAAGAACCCTTAAAAGCTTGAGACTTTATTTTGGTATTAAACAATCCATCACATTTGGAATTTTATAGGAATGGTCCCTCTGGAACAATTCTGCAACCTGCACATAACTCTGACAATTGTACAAAAAGAGAAATAAAGAAGAATCCTGACTATGGATGACAAGTGATGAAACCATCATGACATAAAATAACCATAATAGCATGAATCTGTTTTTTCTCTGTCAGAAAATATATAGAACAAAGAGATTACAAGAAAAGTTGAAGTAAAAATATTGAATGTTAAGAAGTATTAGGAAAAATCTATTTTTAATCTAAAATTTATATTATTTTTCACAGTTATTCAGTTACTCTTCACAAATTCTATGAATTGGCAGGAGTAAGTCTGTTTGGATATCTAGGTGAAAATACAATTAAAACAATGTTCTTGGAGTTTTAATTAGACTTTTACCCCATAGAATGACAAACCATGATATCATGGAAAGATTTAAGAGACCTGGCTTTGAATTCTAGGTATTCTATGTAACAGCCACTTAGGTAAGTCACTTCAATATTATGTGTCTTAGCTTTTCCATCTGTAAAATGAGGAGAGTAATATTTACAAGTCCTACCTTATGAGGTTGTTGAATATAAATCACTTTGAAATGTTTAATGCACTAAATAACAATGAGATATTAATTATTTCTATTGAATAGCATGTCCTCAGATAAAAATATGAAGGATTAAAAGACCTACCTTCTTTTCTTATTATCAGACTCTAGAGAACATTATTAATTTTCTTTTAAATTTGATATTTTGGGCTTTCTCCTATTTAAATCATATAAATTATCTCTTGTCTTGACAGAACTGTAGATCAGATCTATTGTTACTTCTTCCTATTTTTATTGAGTTCTTCCCTATTTGGGGGCAATCCTTTTTAGGAGTATTTCCTTAATTGAAAATCTTTGTCACAACTAGGTCTGCAGTAAGATCTAAGATGTGGTTTGCTGAAGAAAAAACAATTTGGCACATTCCCAGTGATGACATATTATGTGCAGCTTTGCCCTACTTGTAAATTGAAGGAAAATAATCTTAAATATACTTCTGTAAACCAAGCATTCAATATGCCATTTACAATTAAATTAATTCATTTCCAAATAACTTAAAACTTTTATTTTATTTTCTGAAACTTTTAAGTAGAAATGGAGACATGAAATTTGTATTTACTAACTGATTTTCTTGGAATTCAGTTCATGATTTTTATTATCAGTGGAGTATTTTAGGGTTTTTCTTGTTTGTTTTCAGATAGATTTTTATGCTAAGCTGATTTTTTTCTTTAACAAAGAATACAGATATAAAAGTCAAATAAATACTGATTATTTTTTAAAAGTTTGAAAGGAGGGAAAAAAATTAGTTCTTTTAGTCTGGCAAGAGAGGTAGTACAACTAAACTGTTGAAGTGAGAAAACAGCATTTACAGTCACTTACCCCTCAGAGTACACCAGCTTTTCTGTCTCTTGGGAGCTGCCTAGAAGCAGGAACAAATAGAGAGAAAACCATGAGAGTTATATTACTGATGATTATTAACTATCTCTTATAAGATTGTATTGTCAGAGCCATCAAGTTTTAATACCCTTGAAAGGAATTAGGGAGGTTCTTGTTAAAATAGAATGACATGGATTTATGGTATTTAATATTCCTGGGTGTTTTCCACTTTTGTGTCAATTATTTTAGTTCCTTTGTCCTGTGAATGAAGCCCTGGAGAGACTCTGGTCATGTTGTTAAGTTGTCTAAGTGTCTCAGCATATAAAATTTACCACTGGGGAATGATATAAAAGTTCATGCCATATGATCAGCAAAAGAAATATCGCCTTCTTCTCTCTTTTGAGATCACTCTCCTTTCCTCAACTCCTCATTAAAGCACACCTAAGCAATCTTTCAAACTAGATAGACAATATATAGGGAAGGACCTTGACAAGTGGTAGAGATTTTGGACGTCATAGTATAATGAAACATTATAAATGAAAGGTATTTTAGACATTATCTCATCCACCCTTGTAATTTTACAGATAAGAGAACTAAGACTTAGTAGAGGTAAATGACTCATGCATAGTCACAGAGTATGTGCCAGAGCCAATATTAAAACCTCAGTGTCTTGATCTCCCTTCATTTCTCCATGTTACATGGGCTAAAGATTAATGAACAATTATTTCTAGAGGGAATAGATTCACAAATATTTCTAGATATAAACATGAAGAGGAGAAAAGGCTACATTTGTCTGAAAAATGACATGGAGCTCATGAGGAAAGCTCAGGAATATGAAATCCCAGAAAAAGTCAGAGTTCGAAAATATGGTCAAAGGTAGGACAAAGTAAAAAGAAAGGGACATAGAAAAATATTTCTAAATGTGTGGTTGCACACCTACTAATTTGAAATAGAAACCAAGGGAACAGAACCTATTGTTTTCAAACAAAGGGTTATGAAAATCATGAGAAAAGAAGAAAATAGGTAAATCTACAGATCAAAAATCTTCTTTGCTTTGATTTTCAAGTGTTTGTAAATAAATTGACTCTAGTTTCAATGTTAGCCTTCCTTCTTCAGAGCAAAGAAGTGCTTTATAAATATAATTGGAAGACTTTTATATCCAAACTGACAAAACCACCCTGTTGTCTCAATTGCTGTCACTTCATAAAGGATCCGTTTCTTATCTGCTTAGTCATTTCACCTGTATGAAACTGTCATGAAATAGAAAACCTGGAACACTGATAGCAAGTGGAAGAAATTATTCATTTCTAATTCAGTGAAAGGAAATTGTGTTAAACTAAGGTTTGGACTCAGTGAACTGGGAGAAGATCTTCACTTGGAGTTCATTATGCCAATGTGATCATTAACTATAGAGATGGGAAAGATGGACATAGTCCCACAATGCCAAGATAGTAAGATGAATTTGAAAGGATAAAGGATTGATGTGACATATCCACATCCTTGCTTCATCCCTTTCTCCACACATTATAAATGTGTTCAGGACACATGTCACCTAATACCCAAGGAGTTCAGTAAATACTTACATATTTTCAAGAGTACAATACCATCCTTAAGCATCAATTGCACCACTGAACTCACATTTTAAAGCCACAGGGATGATTTTTTAATGTTTATACTCTTAGGAAATGAAGAGTGAAATTCTATGCGTATTTGTTTCTCAGGAGGTGATATGAGACACTGCATTTTTTTTTACAATGTCAATTCATCTCAGTTAAATAAAAAAAAATAATTTTAAAATTTATTTTTAACAAAGGATGCTGTATTAAGCACTTACTGCAAAACCAAGATAGGCAACAATACCTTCCATTTCAATTCATTTTAAAAAGATTTTTTTTTTAATCTTTTAAAATCCACGTTGTCACCTTCCTACTCGAACTGCCTACCCACAATCAAAAATATGAGGAAAAACAAAACCCATTACAAAATATAGAGTAAATTAAAACTAATAAACAAAAATATGTCAAGAATATAGTGAGTCCGAACTGATGCTGAGTGAAATGAGCAGGACCAGGAGATCATTATATACTTCAACAACAATACTATATGATGACCAGTTCTGATGGACCTGGCCATCCTCAGCAACGAGATCAACCAAATCATTTCCAATGGAGCAGTAATGAACTGAACCAGCTACACCCAGAGAAAGAACTCTGGGTGATGACTAAAAACCATTACATTGAACTCCCAATCCCTATATTTATGCACACCTGCATTTTTGATTTCCTTCACAAGCTAATTGTACAATATTTCAGAGTCTGATTCTTTTTTTACAGCAAAATAATGGTTTGGTCATGTATACTTATTGTGTATCTAATTTATATTTTAATATATTTAACATCTACTGGTCATCCTGCCATCTGGGGGAGGGGGTGGGGGGTAAGAGATGAAAAATTAGAACAAGAGGTTTGGCAATTGTTAATGCTGTAAAGTTACCCATGAATATAACCTGTAAATAAAAGGCTATTAAAAAAAAAAAAAGAATATAGTGAGTCCTTCACCTTTTTATTAGGTGGGAAGCATATTTTACCACTGGTCTTCTGGAGTCTTGATTGGTCATTATATTAATATTAGCACAGCCAATTGCATTCCACTATATAATTGTACATCGATTCCTAAATTCACTTTCTCACTTCAAAAGTCTCACATGTATTATTGTATAGAATTTGTATAAATACAATTTATATAAATGTTTCTATTTTTTAAGCTTGAATTGCATAACTCCATTTTTTTATTAATTTAACTACCATCTAATTACCCCACTCTCTTCCTCTCAAAATTATTTTTCTTCCCAATTGGATGTGTGTATATGTGCATTTTTTCCCATTTCTTAAAAACAAGTTCAGATGAGTGTGAAATTCAAGTATAGGGTATCCTTCTTCCCCACCTCATATATATGTCCTAATTGTTTGCATATATCTCTATTCATGCAAGTTAATCATATGAGATCAGTTTCTCTCACTTTTCTTTCCCTTATCTACTGTATACCTTTTTGGTGTATTTCTTTTCTTCTCACATTCTATTCTTTCCTTAAGATCATCCAGATATAACTAAAACAGCTCACAGATACTGTGTGTATGTGTGTGTGTGTGTGTGAGTGTAAACATCTGTCCATCTGTGTGTCTATGTGTGTATGCATATATGTATATTTATTTTCTCCTTGATCCATTCTTCAGGTCATTTGTTTTGCTAACTTTACTTGCATTTTTTAAAACTTTTTGTCTTTGTTTTTTGGGAAGATTAGGTAAAATTATCTCATGTGATTAAGTTGCATAAATAGAGATATATCAAAACAAGAAGGACACATATATTGGGTGAAGGAAGGAGGATTCCTTACAATTTGATATTACTCTCCTCTGAACTGGATTTTTTAAAAGAATAATAAATATACACACACTATTGGGTACAAAAATAATTTTAATTAAAAATATAAAGGAAAGCAGAGAAGTAATTAGAAGGTTGTAAAATTAAATGAGAAATTAGACTTAAAATCAAACTTTAAAATACATGCACACATTTATATTTCAGTGGCTTCTATTTGATTGTTTTGAATTTTCAGGGAAGTTTTTGCTTAACTCTTGTGCTAAGCTCTTAATTCTCTTTCCAATTTTTTCTTTCATAGCTCTCATTTCTTTCCCATTTTTGCCCTCAATCATTCTCATTTCAATTATTTATTTTAAAACGTTTTTATAACTCATTTTCCCTAACAAATTTATTTGTTTTTAATGCATGTTGCTTTATGATTCATGTTCGAAGAGAAAAATCAGATCAAAGGAGAAAATCTATAGGAGAAATTTAAAAATAGACAAAAAAGTCAACATAGCATGTGTTGATTTATATTGACTTTTCATTGTTCTTTTTTGGATGCAGATGTCCTTTTCTGTCTAGTCTATTGGAATTGCTGTGGATCACTGAAACACTTAGATGAACCAAGTTTTTCATAGTTAATTATCACACATTCTTTTCATATATTTCTGGTTCTGTTTGTTTGCTCATCATCAGTTCATATAAATATTTTCAGGCCTTTCTAAAATCAGCTTGTTCATCATTTTTATAGAACAATCATATACCACAACTTGTTTAGCCATTTCCCAATTGATAGGCATCTACTCATTTTCCAATTCTTTTTTTTTTTTTTTTATTTAATAGCTTTTTTATTTAGAGGTTATATGTATGAGTAACTTTACAGCATTAACAATTGCCAAAACTCTTGTTCCAATTTTTCACCTCTTTTCCCCCCCCCTCCCAGATGGCGGGATGACCAGTAGATTCAAATATATTAAAAAAAATTGATATAAAAATTAACATGACCAAACCATTATTTTTGCTGTACAAAAGGGAATCAGACTCAAATATGGTACAATTACGTAAAGGAATTAAAATGCATGGGCATAAATATGGGGTTAGAATTAAAATGGGGTTTTAGTCATACGAGTTTTTCTCCTTAGCTGGTTCATTCATTACTGCTCCATTAAATATTTTTGATCTCTTACAAAATGGAATCCACCAGAACGGGTCATCATATAGTATTGGTTGGTTAAATGATCTCTGTCCTGCTCATTTCCTCAGCATCAGTTCTTAAGTCTCTCAGGCCTTTCTGAAATCATCCTTTGGTCATTTCTTAAGAACAATAATATTCCATAATATTCATATACCACAATTTCTTCAGCCATTCTTCAACTGATGGGCTCCATTTTGGTTTCCAGTTCCTAGCCACAAAAAGGGCTGTCAAAACATTCTTACAGGTCCCTTTCCTTTTTTAATTTCTTTTGGATATGATAGTAACACTGCTGGATCAAATATACGTTTGATAACTTTTTGAGTTTCCAAACCTCTCCAGAATGTTGGATTCTTCCCCAACTCCACAACAATGCTAATCCAGTTTCATCCCCCAACAATCATGATTTTTTTCCTGTCATCTTAAATTAAGGTTTTGAAATATCTTAGAGTTTCTTAATTTGAATTTCTCTGATTAATAATAACTTGGGCATCTTTTTATATGATGAAATGGTTTCAATTTCTTCATCGAGGGTTGTCTGTTCATTCCTTTAACCATTTTTTCAATTGGAGAAAAGGCATTTTTTTAAATTAGGTAATTATCTTATATTTGGGAAATGGGTTTATCGAAACTTTCTGGAAAAATATTTTTCCCAGTTTTTTGCCCCTTCTAATCTTTCCTTGGTTTTGTTTTCCAAAAATTTTGTTGGTATGTCAAAATTTTCTTTTTGTGATCAGTAATGATTCTGTTCTTCTTTGGCCAAAAGTCCTTCCCCCCAGGTCGGATTAAACTATCCTGTGTTCCTCTAATTTATTAATAATTTCTTTTACCTAGGTCATGAACCCATTTTGCCTTATTTGGTGACGGTGTTAAAAGTGTGGATCAATGCCACTTTCTATATTCTTTCAATTTTTTCCCTAATTTTTTAAACAGTAAGTTTTATCCCAAAAAGCTGGGGTCTTTGGGTTTGTCAAAGAATAGGTTGCCTTAGTTGTTGACTGTTTTGTCCTTGGAAACTAATATTCCAGTGAACAAATAATCTATTCCTTAAATAACAAATGTTTTGGTAACTGCTGCTCTATAATATAAATTTTTAGATCATTTTATAAGCCACCTTCATTTGTTTTTTTTTCTTAATTCCCTTGAAATTCTTGACCTTTTGTTTTCCTAGTTTTTTTTTATTTTTTCTGGTCATTAAAATAGATTTTTAAGTTGATTGGTTAGCACTAAATAAATAGATTACTTTGGTAATTTTTCATTTTTATTATATTTTCCCTAAGAGCATTTAATATTTTCAATTTTGATCAGACTTAATTTGGGTGAAAAGTGGTCTGTAATTTTGGTCATAAAGTTTCTGATTTTCCCTTGGGATGATTCTAAATATTTTTATTATCAATGTTACTTTGGGAATTTCTCTTTGTAACTCTGACTGTTGGATTTTTTTGTGATATATAAAATTGTGACTTATATGGGTTTATTTTTAACCAAACTTTCTCTTTGGATTATTTCTAATAACTTTTTAGTAGAATCTCTGGTGTTGTCTAAAATTTACCATCATATCTCCAAAGAGTGATAATTTGGTTTCTTCATTGCCTATTCTTATTCCGTTAATCTCTTTCTCAGCTCTTACTGCCAAAGCTAGCGTTTCAATACAACATTAAATAGTAACGGTCTATGGGCAACCTTGTTTCCTCCAGATTTATTGGGAATTTTAGTTTGTCTCCATTGCATATGATGTTTATTGATGGTTTTAAATAGATACGTATTTTTAAAGGAAAATCATTTTTCCTATACTCTCGAGTGTTTTTAATAGGTGGATGTTGGATTTTGTCAAATGCTTTTTCTGCAACTTTGGACGATCATATGGTTTTTTTAATTTGGTTATTAATAACCTATTATTTGATAGTTTTCCCTAATTTTGAAACCCTGCATTCCTGGTATAAATCCTCTTGATCATAGTGTATTATCCTGGGGATGATTTTCTGTAGTCTTTTGCTAATATCTTTTTAAGATTTTGCATCAATTTCATTGGGAGTTGGTCTATAATTTTTTCTTTTTTAATCTACCTGGTTTGGTATCAATTACCATGTCTGGTATAGAAAGAATTTGGTAGGACTCCTTCATTCTCTATTTTATCAAATAATTTATATAGCATTGGGGCCAGTTGTTCTTAAATGTTTGGTAGAATTCACAGGTAAATCCATCTGGTCATGGGGATTTTTTTCTTAAGGAGTTGTTTAATGGTTCTATTTCTTTTTTTGAAATGGGACTATTCAAGCAATTTACTTCCTCCTCTGTTTGTCTGGGAAGTATATATTTTTGGAGGTAGTCATCCATTTCAATTAGGTTATCAATTTATTGGCATAAAGTTGAGCAAAATAACTCCTTATTTCTTAATTTCCTCTTCATTGGTGGAAAGTTCCCTTTTCATTTTTAAAATTACTAATTTCATTTTTCCTCCCTCTTTTCTAATCAGATTTGCAAAGGCTTTCTATTTTATTGGCTTTTCATGGGCCAATTCTTAGTTTTATTAATTAGTTAAATAGTTTTTTACTTTCAATATTTTTAATTTCTCCTTTTAATTTTAGAATTTCAAATTTATATTTTATTGGGGTTTTAATTTGATCTTTTTGGTTTTTTAGTTGCAAGCCCAATTCATTCTTTTCTTTCTCTGTTTTTTAATAACCTCTAAAGATATAAAATTCCCTCTTATTACCACTTTGGCTGCATCCCACAAATTTTGGTATGATGTCTCATCATTGTCATTATCTTGAGTGAAATTATTAATTGTATCTTTAATTTGCTGCTTCACCAATCATTCTTTAACACGAGATTGTTTAGCTTCCAATTACTTTTTGGTCTATTTACCCTTAACTTTTTATAATTGTTTTTTTATCATGATCGAAAAGAAACATTTACTATTTTGCTTTTTCTTGCAAAATTTGGGTCTTATGTCCTAATATTGGTCAGTTTTGAATAGGTTCCATGAACTGCTGAAAAAGGTATATTCCTTTCTATCTCCATTCAATTTTCTCAAAGATCTAACATACCTAATTTTGCTAATATTTATTTCTTCTTTAATTTCTTTCTTATTTGTTTGTGGTTTGATTTTTCTAATTCTGGGAGTGGGTTAGGATCTCCACTATTACAGTTTTGTTGTCTATTTCTTCGGCTCTTAACTTTTTTAGGAATTGGATGCCAACCACTAGGTTGCATATAAGTTTAATTTGATTTTTCGCTGTTTTGCACCCTTTGCAGGATGTAGTTTTTTCCTTATCTCTTTTAATTAGATCAGTTTTGCTTTTGCTTGATCAGAAAGATGCTACCCCTCTTTTGACTTCATCAAGCATAATAGATTTTGCTCCAGCCTTTTCCTTTACTCTATTTTCCCTGCTTTAAATGTGTTTCTTTAAACAATATATTTAGGGTTCTTCATCAGTCTTATCTCCTCCTTTATGGGGGAGTTCTCCCATTCACATTTACGGTTTAATTAAATCTGTATTTCCTGCCCTCCTAAAACCCCAGATTATGCTTTACTTTTTCTTTCTCCCCCCAACCCTCTTTTTGAACTTTAACCCCATTTATCACAATCTTACCCTCTTTAGAATCTCCCCCCCCTTTGAATTTTTCCCCTTCCTTCCCTTTTCTCTTTTTTTCCTTTCCCTCCCCTTTTTTAATGGGGGCAAAGGGGCATTTTCTCTAAAACAAATGTCAATTTTTTTCACCAACTCTGGAAATAAGATTACATTGTTCCTCCCTTTCAAATTCCCTCAGATAATAAGTTTCCCTCTTCGTGGGATGGGTTTCCTTCTTTTTTATCCCTCATTCCACCTTATTCTCCATCATCCATTTCCTATCTACTTCCCTTTTTTTATTTATATCAGTACAATCAAATTGACATGTATTCTTTGTTATATCAATAAAAAGAAATAAAATTCTCAAAGTTATTTTTACCTTTTCTGCATCTCTTGGGTTCTATGGTTAGATCAATTTTTGTTTATTCTGGTTTTCCTTAGGAAACAAATGGAATTCTTTGTTTATTAAATATTCATCTTCTTCCCTGGAAGAAAATGCTCACAACTGGGTAGTTTATTCTTGGCTAAAGTTCTTTGCCTTTCGATATCATATTCCAGGGCCTTCGATCCTTTTGGGAGGCGGCCGATCTTGGGTGATCCTTATTGTGGCCCTCATTTTTTTGTTTTTTTTTTGGCTGCTTTAAATTTTTTTCCTTAATCGTGTTCTGAAATTTGGACAATATTCCTTGGGTTTTTTATTTTTAGGGTCTCTTTCAGAAGGTGTTCAATTAATTTTTAATCCTTTTTACCTTCTGGTTCTAACATCTGGGCAGTTCTCTTTGATGATTTCTTGTAAAAATAGTATGTAGGATCTTTTTTTCTCATAATTTTTGGAAAGTCAATAATCCTCAGATTTCTCTCCTGAATCTATTTTCCAAGTCTTCATTTTCAAGTAGACAATTCGCTTTCAGTTTGCAATGCTTTTTGGTTTTGTGACTGATTCTTCTTCTCAATGAATCATTGTTTCTATTTGTTTAGTTCTAATTTTAAAATTATTTTCTTCATTAGTTTTTTTTTTTTACTTTTTCTGTATATATCCAATTTAGTTTTTAAATGTATTTCTTTGTTCTGTAGAATTTTTTTCCATTTCACTAATTTTTTTTTTTGTGAATTATTTTCTTTTCAATTAAGATCCTACTTTCTTTGGTTCTTTGTCTTTTCAATTCACAAATCCTTTTCTAGTGATTCTTTTTTTTCAATTAAATTCTTACTTTCCGAGATTTTTTTTTACTTTTTCCATTCACAAATTTTGTTCCTGCACTTCCTGGAATTTTTATCTTTTCAATTTTATTTGGAATTTTACTCTTTAAAGGCTTCTCTTTCCTTTCCCCATTTTCTTCAACTCTCTTTTGAGACTTTAAAATTTCTCTTCATAGGAGCATCATGTAAAAGGGGACAGGTGACATTCCCTTTGGGGTTTGTCTGTATTTGCTATTAGTCTCTTCGGTTTGCTGACCCTCTTTTCCATAATTGTAGATCATTCTTTTCATCTTTTTTTTGTCTTAAAGCCTTTGGGTATGCCCCCTAGGCAAAGGGGTTCCAGCTTCCTCTCAGAACAGGAGACATTAAACCGGTTTTCTCTGGGTATGGGTGCTCTGGTGAAGTCTTCCCTTCCCCAACAGATGGATTCAGCATGGCTGAGCTATCAAAGTGCCCAGGGCTGTGTGGGTTACGGTGCCCCAGGCTGAACTAAGGGGTGAAAGTGTCACTCCCCCAGGCTAGAGCTTCTTGTGGGGCTGTGGGTATTAGCAGCTGACCACAGACCTCCAATTCTACCAGAACTCAGCCCAGAACTCTGCCCCAATGTCTCTGCCTGATGCAAATTGGCCCAGTGAAAGCTCTATAACCCCAAGCTGAGCCCCAGACTGTGCAGATTAGAGGCTAACCTGGGCTCTGACCTCCTGCAGTGCAGGTTCGCAACTGCCCCAAGGAAAAGCCCCATTCTGCGGGTTGGGGCTTCAAGCTTGTGCTGAGATCTGTGCTCTCACTTTCGGTTTGAGGCTCTTCTCAGAAACTAATTTATCTCCCAGTCTATGCTGATCTCCCCCCTGGCCCCAGAACAAACCTTTTTTTTGGCGAGACTGCACATTTTCTTCGGCTGGTGAGTTGTTATACTTTTTATCTTTATGAATTGTAGCAGTCAAGACTATTTTTGAGGTTGGATATAATATTGATAAAGAGGGTAAGAGAAGAGCTTAGAAAGTTGCATGTGCCTTCTCCGCCATCTTAGCTCCGCCAATGTCATTTTCCAATTCTTTGCCACCACAAAAAGAGCTGCTATAAACATTTTTTTTTTCATATGTGGGTCCTTTTCCCTCCTTTTTTATTTCCTTGGGATACAGACCCAATAATGGTACTGTTGGAGCAAAGAGTATGTGGAGTGTTATAGCCTTTTGAGCATAGTTCCAAAATGCTCTCCAGAATGGTTAGATCATTTCTAACTCATTTTTAACTCATCTTGATTTTTCTACAAATTCTACCTGTGTCTAAACTGATTCCCTTCCTCTAAGCTATTGTATATAGATGTTTTGGAGTGATTTTCTTCTTCTGAAATTTTATTTTGAAAGTTCCTATCACCATAAAGTCTATCATGTGACTTTTTTTGTTTTGTTTTGTTTGTTTGGGGTTTTTGTGTGTTTGTTTGCCCATTATTCTAGACTACTTCTAAACTTCAGACTTGATGTCAAGGATGGGCTCTATGATTCTTCCAGAGGTAAGGTCCTGTTGTTGCTTTGAGAATTATTGTGTGTTGTGTTATTTTAAGATATTAGGGAGAAGATAGGGATATTTGAGTTTTCAATGTTCCTAAAGGGGTTTTATCTAGGGGAAAGTCTGATTTTTGACTTCTAGACCTAAAGTCCTCAAATTCTTGATCTGAGATAGGTTTTTTGCCTGGGCAGAATGCTGCTACACTTCACCTTATCAATCAGTTAAAAATGATTGTTGTTTCAAAGTCATCAAATCTAGACTCCTATTTTATCTGTGTTTCTTACCTTAATTGTTGCTTTCCAGGTAGGGCTATTTAGTGAAAAAGAGATCCTGATTTGAAAAGATTTAGATTATGTCATTGCAGGTCTTCTGGCTTTTGATTTTTTTCCTTTCTCTGTATACTCTCTCCTCCAGAAATTCCTACACAATACACAGATCCCCCTCTCATTGTGCCTTAGAACTATAATTAGGGTCTGGGTAGTTGGCAAAAATTTTCATTTGGTACTTTTGTCTGGAATACTACTCAAGGTGGGGCTGATAATGTCCTAACATAAGTCTGGAACTTCCTTTTGTGCTGGTGTAGAACATTTTTCTGGGCGCTGGAGTGCCATTCCCCTTATTTACCCATTGTGAAATTGTCCCTAATTTCTGCAAACTTTTTCCTATCTGTTCCTATGATAACATAGTCAAAGAACTTACTTACATTTTCTGAATTTTTCCATCAGGATTCAGTCTAGTACAATTTATAGGTCTCTTTGGAGAAGTTGTGGGCTGGAGTTTAAGCTGAATCTCTTCTTTCCATGCTGTCATTTTGGCTCTGCTCCCAATTCTATGGATTATTATCACACACTTTCAAGAATGTCACAATCATAGAATTAAAGAATTGGAGAATTAGAAAACATACCCATTTAGTCTAAACCATACACAAAATGCTATACCACACCAAACAAGTTTTTTCTTTATCTTTAATTTCCATAATGTTCTTGGGAGTTAGATATTCAAAATATTCCGTTTCCTATGTTACAGGTAGGGAAATGGAATATCACAGATTAGCATGTGAAAAAGATAGAATTTGAAGAGTTTCTTTTGCTGATGATATCTATTGATGTTCTTTTTATATCATGAAGTCCACTTCTTTAAGGAACTTTCAATTTCCTTAAAGAGATAAAACATATTCAATAAAATAATGATAAAAAAATTTTAAAAAATGATGATGATGATGGTGGTGGTGATAGTGATAATAATGATGATAATATCAACTTTATTATCAACCATACTGGAATATATTTTCTTGATTTTGATTTTCAATTTCCTGCTTCACGGTATTTATACAGGCTAAGTTGTTCCATATACCTGAAATAAATGCCTTATTCACCTCTAATGTTGCAGTATGGGAGCCACCTGCCAGTGGCTGCTAGAGGTCTATCTCAAACCTTTAGAATGGATCTTTTCATATGAGAGGATGATGATCATGTAAGGAGACTGAGAGGCAGTTGCTTTGTCTGACCTCTCTCCTTTTTCCTCTGCCTCAAATTTATTTCATTTCCAATTAATAAGGAACAATTGTATCAGCAAAGGCTGCTTTGCAACTCCTTCATGAGTTATGATCCACAGCTGCAGAGGCTCTCAGAGAATTGACCTGCCCTTTCACTAGGCATGATCCTTAACAATCTCCAATTGAGAATTTTTTTTAACCCCATAATTTAGTGCTAAGCTTTGGTGCCATTCTCTTATTAAAGCCTACATATTCGGCTAAAAGAGTTTTCTCCCTTTTCAAGGGAACATGATGCCTAGATGTCTGTTTTGTCACTTTATCTTCATACTTTTTGGGTAAATATATCTATTGCTACCAAGTAGAAAAATTCTTCAAAGTATGGACTGTATCATGTCAAGCATTGCTTCCCCCATATGTGCAACATTCTTTGTATTAAGAGGCTTGCTGGAATCAGCTTGTATAAACTTGAGAGAATGGATGATTAAATTTTTGTGTGACTATTCAAGTTTTGAAAATCAGCAAATGCCACAAGTCATGGTTTGATTTGTTTTTCATTATTTCCATAGACTTTAGAAAATGATGGAGAAAATGTTCCTAATACAGATTAAATTTAAAAGTAGCCTGTGAGTTTTTCAGAGAGCTATATTTTAAACACTTAACAGCATGCCTCTGCTTGTATATAGTAAGTACTTAATAGATATGTGTTACATTGTATTGAACAACTTTAGGAAAGTACAAAAAGATTGATTTGAAGAAGTAGGAAAGAATGACATTTTAAGCAGAATATGATAAGGTAAATGAACATATTGAACTAGTATGATGATCTCTGAGGTTTCTTTCAGCTCTAAAGCTCTATGCCTTAGAGCCTATTAATCTAATGTGTTTCCACACTAGGGGATATATGAACACATAATTAGATCACATTACATTTTGGGATATTCCCTTGTACTCTTGAAGAGGAGGAAAAAGCATATAATCATCTAGCTTCTAAAATGAATATTTCTATGTTTAGCAAAGTCTTTGAAGCTAATCTATTAAGTAATTAAGGGCATTCTAAAATCTCAGTTGTTGTCATTTCTACACCCTGTAGAATATAAATATCTACATTTGAATATGCAGTAAACTGATACAGCAATCATATAATCATTCTTATTTCTTCTTAAATCAAATTAAAATTAGTTCTCACCAATATCAGTTGGGATTAGTTGTCCCTCAACCAGTGAATGTCCATCAGACATTAGGAAATTGGTATTTCTTGAGATTTTTGTCCTTATACTTCTGTGTTATGTATTCAGATAAGATCAGCAGCACTATGGCATAGTAAAAAGAATACTTGGATTCAGAATATTCATGCTTGAATCCCTGCTTTCTTATTTATTAGATGAGTTGACTTAAAGAAATCATTTGACATTGCTAAACCTCAATTTATTTTTCTATGAAATGGGAATAATAATGCATTTACTGTATTATTTTTATACTACTTATAGAGAATATACTCTGTAAACCTATAATGTTATAGAAATACAAGTTTCTATATAATGATAATGATGATAATAACAACAATGATGGTGATATTTCCTTTTTTTCTTTGGCAGATCTAGAACAGGATATCCATCAAATAAATTTTATTGCCTAGTGTATCTCTAAGCCTAGCAAATCTCCTACCATCTTTTTAGAAAAAGCTGAGTGGCATAGTAGATTGAAAATCAAATGGTATAAGGAAGAACTCTGGGCAAGTCACTTAATCCCTGTCTAAATTTACAGAATTTTAAAATGGGACCTATAAGAGTCCCTATCTCAAGAGTAAAGATCAAATGAAATATTTATAAAGAATTTATTATAGTTCCTGGAACATTGTGGATGACTAATAAATGCTAATTGCTTGCCTTGCCCTCCTTTATTGCCAACTTCTCCCCTGTTTTCTATTTGCCAGGATTTTCAACTGGAAAAGGGAAATTGGGGAGAGTTGATAGTGGCCATACCAATAAATAACTTTACTATCAGAATTTTGTCATCTTCTACTATTTTATATTTTTTTTCTGCTTGGCTATTTTTGCTAGGTCACAATTTCTCTCCTTATTACTAACCATAATAGATATCGTTTTGTTTTTTATATTTTTATTAAAGTTTTTTTTTGTTTAAAAAACATATTCATGGATAGTTTTTCAACACTGACCCTTGTAAAACATTTTGTTCCAAATTTTCTCCTCCCTCCTACCGTTCCCCTGGCTGGCAAGTAGTCCAATACATGTTAAATATGTTAAAATATATATTAAATACAATATATGTATATATATATATATATATATATATATATATATATATATATACAATTACCTTGCTACACAAGAAGAATTAGATCAAGAAGGAAGGAAAAAAATGAGAAAGAGAACACAATGCGATGTACATTAGAATTGATTATCAAATAGTCTTCTTGTTGCTGTGAATAATGATTTCCTGGTTCCACTCATTTCACTTAGCATCAGTTCATGGAAGTCTCTCCAGACCTCTCTAAACTAATCATCCTGATAGTTTCTTACAGAATGACATATTCCATAACATTCATATAAAATAATTTATTCAGCCATTCTCCAACTCACGAATAGCAACGCAATTTCTAGTTTTTTGTCACTACAAAAAGGGCTGCCACAAACATTTTTGCACATGAGTGTCCCTTTCCTTCCTTTATGATATCTTTGGGATACAAGCCCAATAGAAACACTACTGAATCATGGATATGCACAGTTTGATATCCCTTTGGGTATAGTTCCAAAATTGCTCTCCCAAATGATTGGATCTGTTCACAGTTCCACCAACAATGCATCATTGTCTCAATTTTCCCACATCCCCTCCAACATTGGTCATTATCATTTACTGTTATCTTAGTCAATCTGACAAGTGTGTAGTGATATCTCAAAGTTGTCTTAATTTACATTTCTTTGATCAATGGGGTAAAACATATATTTAAAAGCTTTGAAGAAGGTATAAGTAAAAATAAGAGGTACTTGCAAAGGGGATTGTTGCTAAGTCTCAGATCTACAAGGAGAAAAAAGTATGGGCAGCCTGACTGTTTCCTATGTGGAGACCCAGAAAAGAAAATACCAACAAGAGATTAAAGGTGGCAAGGTAGCATAATACTGCTGAGTAAGAAGATTTCAGATAATGATGGAAGTTCTAGAGTATAAATGCATCTACACCATAATGTCAAAGTTTCAAAAGTAAAAAGCATATTCTAGAAGAGAAGAGAATGCTGAAGAGAAAATTTAACTGTCTTCAAGTGTTTGGAAGGTTATCATGTGGAATAGACCAGACTTTGGGAGATGCTTCTCAGGAACCCAAAGTTATTGCTACATTATGATAAATGATAGGAATGAGACTTCAGTAAAGGACATTGAAAGTAGTGTTTAATAATCACTGAGTCTTATAATCATTCCTCAAAGTCATGTAAGATATTTAGTTATAAATGGATGCTTCTATTAGATTCAGAATATTCTTTAAAATCAGATAGTAGATTCACATAGTTTAGAAAGATTTATAGTGAGGAGAAATGAAATAACCTAAACATGTAATTTAAATGCCTTGTACAATAAAAAATGTAGAAATTTAATATTTCCTTCTTTTTCTGTAGGTAGAGGAAACAAGAAAAAACGTTGATAATAGTATTCTGCCTATAGAGATAAAAGTCACACCTCACAAATGTTTCATATTTCTTCCTTTTGGCTGCTAAGAACTGGCATTAGTTTGACAGGAGAATTTTGTCTATCAATATTTTTAGCCATTTCTTTCTTTTTTTCTGTTACCAGAACATCTGCTTTTCAACATATATGCATGCACACAACACACGTATGCATTAACATATATATATATATATATATATATATATATATATATATATATATATATTTATACACACACATACATAATTTCAGTTTTTCAAGCCATCCCTTTTTGAGGCTGACTATTCAGAATTCAAATATAGAGAAATATAAGTGTGCTCCAAGGCTTTAATCTAGAATTCATAGGTATGCAGGATCAGAATGCTAGCTACTTTTTTCATCATTCTCTCTATGTGGCCTCTTCACAGCTAATTGATCCAGCACCCAATAGCTCATTATAAATACCACTCCAACCCTATCTTTGATCACCATTATTTTCACCTAAAATTTCTCCTTCCGGTGTTCTATGATCCAATGTAACTGGCCTTCAGACCCACAATAAATCACATTTTCTCTTTAAAAGCTTCTTGACAATTGAGAAATCTTGAATTTTCTCAATTCAATTAAGCTGACATTAACTTCATTTAATTTGATTCAATATATTTAGTTCCTACTATGTACAATGCTCTGTGCTCAATTCTGAGGATATAAAAACATAATGAAATAGTCTTTAGCATCAAGAAACTGAAAATCTATATATGGATACAAGGTGTACACCAAGAAATAAAGATGAATGTTATGGAATAAAAAAGATAGCCTGATGTAAAGGTTTGAAAAAATCTAAATCAATATTTTTGTTACTGCTATCTTCTCATTCCTTTGTTTCTGATGAGTTTTGGAGAGAAATAGTCATTAAAAGAACAAGTAAGAGGAATCAAATTAAAAATATCACATTGCCCATTTACATTTGATATTCTAAAGACTATTGCTCAAATAACAAAATAAATGTGTGTTTGTTTCTTTTTTGTAGAAAACAAAATTATTGGTATGTAAGCTCATCCAATGACAGTGTACTGAAAGAATTCTCGGTTTAAAAAAAAAAAAAAAAAACAGCACATAGAACAGGAGTAATGATAGTATCTCATATTTAACCAAGTAGTTATATTTTGAATGCATGTTATTCCATACATTGGGGTTATTACAAGTATTTTGGATCTTTTAAGATATTGTTCTTAACTTTTTATGAAGCATTTTTATATGTGGATGATTTCATGTACTATTACAGTCTGGTTGAAGTGCCTTACATTGGTTGCATTTTCTACAATATTGTAAGATCTGTATTTGTAGTATAGGGATTTTATATATTAATCATTGAATTTCATGTTGAGTATTCACAAAATACTAAATTTTTATAGCTTACAATGTCCTGAATAGTCTTAACGGTTTTCTTTTTTTTTTAATTAGTAGAAGTAAATTTTTAATGGCTGACTAATTAAATTGTTAATTTTTTATGGTAATATATTCTTCATTTAAGAATTTAAAATAGAGAAAGAAAATATCAATGAATTGGATTTGCAACTTAAAAAGCTAGAAAAAGACCAAATTAAAAACCCCAATCAAATGCTAAACTTGAAATTCTAAAATTAAAAGGAGAAATTAATATAATTGAAAGCAAAAAAAAAACTATTGAATTAATAAATAAAACAGAGTTGGTTTGATGAAAAAAACAATAAATAGATAAACCTTTGGTAAATCTGATTAGAAAAAAAAGAAGAAAATCAAATTGTTAGTCTTAAAAACAAAAGAGGAGAATCTTCCACCAATGAAAAGGAAATTAGAGTAATAATGTTATTTTGCCCAAATTTATGCCAATAAATTTGATAACCTAAGTGAAATGGATGACTACCTCCAAAAATACAGGCTTCTCGGATGAAAAGAGGAGGAAGTAAATTGCTTAAATAGTCCCATTTCAGAAAAAGAAATAGAACAAGTTATTAATCAACTCCCTAAGAAAAAATCCCCAGGACCAGATGGATTTACATGTGAATTCTACCAAACATTTAAAGAACAATTAACCCCAGTGCTATATAAACTATTTGAAAAAAATAGGGAATTAAGGAGTTCTACCAAATTCCTTTTATGACACAGACATGGTATTGATACCTAAACAAGCTAGGTTGAAAACAGAGAAGGAAAATTATAGACCAATCTCCCTAATATTGATGCTAAAATCCTAAATAAAATATTAGCAAAAAGATTACAGAAAATCATCCCAAGGATACTACATGATGACCAAGTAGGATTTATATCAGGAATGCAGGGCTGGTTCAATATGAGGAAAACTATTAGTCTAATTGATCATATCAATAACCAAATTTAAAAAAAAAAACATATGATCATTTCAATAAATGCAGAAAAAAGCATTTGATAAAATCCAACATCCTTTCCTATTAAAAACACTTGAGAGTATAGGAATGAATGCACTTTTCCTTAAAATAATCAGTAGCATCTATTTGAAACAACCAGTAAGTATCATATGTAATGGGGATAAACTGGAACCATTCCCAATAAGATCAGGAGTGAAACAAGGTTGCCCACTACCACCATTACTATTCATTATTGTATTAGAAATGCTAGCTTTGGCAATAAGCATTGAGAAAGAGATTAATGGAATTAGAGTAGGCAAAGTGGAAATCAAATTATCACTTTTTTCTGATGATATGATGGTATACTTAGAGAACCCCAGAGATTCTACTAAAAAGCTATTAGAAATAATTCACAACTTCAGCAAAGTTTCAGAATACAAAATAAACCCACATAAGTCATCAGCATCCTTGTATATCACTAACAAAATCCAACAGTTAGTTACAAAGAGAAATTCCATTTAAAGTAACTACTGATAGCATAAAATATTTAGGAATCTATCTACCAAGGGAAAGTCAGGAACTATATGAGCAAAACTACAAAACACTTTCCACATAAATAAAGTCAGTTTTAACCAATTGGAAAAGTATTAAATGTTCTTGGATAGGATGAGCAAATATAATTAAGATGACAATAATTAAACTAATCTATTTGTTTGCCACTATACCAATCAGACTCCCAAAAAAACTATTTTAATGATGTAGAAAAAGTAACAACAAAGTTCATATGGTAAAACAAAAGGTCAAGAATTTCAAGAGAACTACTGAAAAAAAAATCAAATGAAGGTGGCTTAGCTGTACCAGATCTAAAATTGTATTATAAAGCAGCAGTTACCAAAACCATCTGATATTGGTTAAGAAATAGACTAGTTTATCAGTGGAATAGGTTAGGTTCAAAAGACAAAATACTCAATAACTTTAATATTCTAGTGTTTGACAAACCTAAAGACCCCAGCTTTTGGGATTAAAACTCACTGTTTGACAAAAACTGCTGGGAAAATTGGAAATTAGCATGTCAGAAACTAGGCATGGACCCACACTTAAGACTATACACCAAGATAAGGTCAAAATGGGTTTATGACCTAGCCCTAAAGAATGAGATTATAAATAAATTAGAAGAACATAGGACAGTTTACCTCTCAGACATGTGGAGGACGAAGGAATTTATGACCAAAGAAGAACTAGAGATCATTATTGATCACAAAATAGAAAATTTTGATTATATCAAACTGAAAAGTTTTTGTACAAACAAAACTAAGGCAGAAAAGATTAGAAGGGAAGCAATAAAGTGCAAAAACATTTTTACAATCAAAAGTTCTGAGAAAGGCTTCATTTCCAAAACATATAAACAATTGACTCTAATTTACAAGAAATCAAGCCATTCTCCAACGGTCAAATGGTCAAAGGATATGAACAGGCAATTCTTTCTAGCCATATGAAAAGATGCTTCAAGTCATTATTAATCAGAGAAATTCAAATTAAGATGCCAGTGTCAGATAAGATCTGAGATGCCAGTACACACCTGTCAGATTGTCTAGAATGACAGGGAAAGATAATGTGGAACGTTGCAGGGGATGTGGGAAAACTGGGACACTGATACATTGTTGGTGTAATTATGAATACATCCAACCATTCTGTAGAGTAATTTGGAACTATGCTCAAAAAGTTATCAAACTATGTATATCCTTTGATGCAGCAGTGTTACTACTGTGCTTATATCCCAAAGAGATTGTAAAGAAGGGAAAGGGACCTGTATGTGCAAGAATGTTTGTGGCAGGTTTTTTTGTAGTGTCCAGAAACTGGAAACTGGGTGTATGCCCATCAACTGGAGAATGGCTGAATAAATTGTGGTATATGAATATTATGGAATATTATTGTTCTGTAAGAAATGACAAGCAGGATGATTTCAGAAAGGCCTGGAGAGACTTACATGAACTGATGCTGAATAAAATGAGCAGGACCAGGAGATCATTATATACTTCAACAACAATACTATATGATGATCAATTCTGATGGACGTGGCCCTCTGCAACAATGAAATGAACTAAATCAATTCCAATAGAGCAGTAATGAATTGAACCAGGTACACCCAGCAAAAGAACTCTGGGAGATGAGTATGAACCACTACATAGAATTCCCAATCCCTCTATTTTTGTCAGCCTGCATTTTTGATTTCCTTCACAGGCTAATTGTACACTATTTCAAAGTCCGATTCTTTTTTTTACAGCAAAATAACTGTATGGACATATATACATATATTGTATTTAACATATACTTTAACACATTTAACACATATTGTTCAACCTGCCATCTGGGGGAGGGGGAGGGAGTAAGGAGGGGAAAAACTGGAACAAAAGGTTTTGCAATTTCCAATGCTGAAAAATTACCCATGCATATATCTTGTAAATAAAAAGCTATAATTAAAAAAAGAATTTAAAATAGGAGGTATACAAATATTAAACTAAAACAATGTAAATTGACTAAGTATTTGGATTTTTATATACAGGTCACAGCCACACTGTTGACATGTAATCTTGTTATAATACAAAGGTTAAATTTGTGAGCATATAATATTAGTTGTCTGCAGTTAAACAGGAAACAAAGTTGAAAAAGACCATGTTAAAACAAACTACTGGGACTAATAGATTGGGATTGTAAATAGCAAGAAACATATTCAATCAGCTCCTGAGTATTTAAGGTCTACAGAATACATTAAAAATGATTTTTCCCATCAAGACTATAATTCCAAACTTTCAAATGTCTATGCTGTTTGCAAAGTACACTAATTGATTACTAATAATCAGAAAGGCAAGGGATTTGGAAAGTCTCCCATTTTAAAGTTTACACCACCCAAATGCTAAAACAAATAAAACTTATTCTATAATTATTTACCCCTAATTCAAAGAGTCAGGATTTGGATTGTTTTCTATAATAGTTTTAGAATATTTATAATCATCAAATATGTATATCTGAAATTCAGCAATATTTTAACTCTTAGAAAACTAAGTGACTAAAGAGAAAACTAAGAGATTAAGTTAAGAAATTATTTACATCTTGTTGTAAACTAGGAAGCAATGTAAAATTACAAAGATCTGTCCACAGTATATAATTTTTCAAGGAAAAATTTAAATTTCAAATCATCCTGATTGTTGGTCTGCTTCCATGTTGCCAATCAATATGCAATAATATAAGCCTGAACTTTTCAATGCATAGCTAATGAAGATAGTTTCCCACTATGTCAAGTGTATAGGATTCAGAGTCTGTTTGAACCATCAATTCTACACATTATTTGATTTGTCTCATAGCTGGTGCAGGTAGAATTTGGTTTGGAAGATTTGTATTGCACTGTTCTGCATGGGGCACACAGATACTTTGTATTGAGTTAAGTTACTTTCCAACTGAACTGCTCAACGATCTGAATAAATAAACAAGCAAATTAAATGCATCTTTTAACTTTTTATTTTTAGCTTTTCAATTCTGATATATTTAAACTGGTTAAGTGGTCCTTATTATTAAAATTGGTATATTTTATTTAATATTACTTCATTACTACAACTTGCAAAACCAAAAAAAAAAAACTGTATTTTTCCTTTGATGACAACTCTAGATATTCAATCTAAGGCTGAGCCTCGTGTTTGGATTCCTAAATGGTAGAGTACTAATAGAATAACTGTTTTGAGACTTCTTAAACACCTCAATTTCACTATCAATACTATTCACCATGTTTATAAGCTACTGAAATTTTAATGTGGATAAAAGATTTGGATTCCTTTCAAGTAAACTTGGATATAATTGTTGTGTTGTATCAATGGCTTCTCCCATTCTTCTTGTTAAAACCAATTTCTGAACTCTTTGTCTATTGTTTATTAAAGCTACTTCTAGTATAGTATGGTTTATGAGAAAAATATACTTCTGACAAATGCTTCTGCTGTGGCACAATACCCATGTTTATGGTGAAACCTTTTTGTTTGTTTCGTATAATAGTCTGCCATTATCATCTTATTTCCAGTAGAAAACTAGTGTATTTTGCCTGCATTTTGATTCTCCATTACCTCATAGACTCTTCTAGATTAAACAAAAATAAATATTGCACCAAATAGACATCTACCACTTCTTTTGTTGTCTATAGTATCAAAATAGGATGCAAATTTGGTGGCAGGTATAGGAAAGATATACCCATCTCTTCTTTACTAACAATGTTTACTTCAAAATAATAATTCCCACAAGCTGCTGGAATATAAGATCTGTGGCAAAATGATGATACATCTTTTGGAATTTTATCACAAGCAATGTAGTGCATCCTCAGGTTGTTCTGAGAGCAGTTGATGTTAGCTGAATTTCTCCTTTAAATTTCACATTCAAGGCAGCAGCATTTTCTGTTCATACTCCAAAGGATAGAATATTTGAGCCTGAGCTGAAGATCTTATTGCCCACTCAGCACTAGGTGCCCATGGGGAAAGGAGGTTATAATGTTTCTCCCTACAGCCTCTGGAGGGGCTCCTCCTCCTGGGCTGGTAGCAGCTAAGATGATGGGGTGGAAGAAGCACAGATGGGGAAGTGTCAGATGGAATGGGCCAGAGTTCTGGAGTAATTCTTACAACAAAGTATTAACTCACAGAATTGATAAGACAATGGTTATCTAGTTTAACATGGTGATTAATAGTTCTCTAGTTCAGTACGTGTACTTAGTGGTACAGTGGGTACAGAAGCATAGTGGATGCCTTGGTATAATCTTCATTAGTCTTAGTTTCTGAGGCCAGTGAAGTGGCCATGAAACCAATTCATTACGACTTGGTACCCTAGAATTTCTTATTTCACAAACAGCTCTGCATACTTTGTTGTGTTTTTTTTAAGGCCATGCTTATGCAACTTCCAGAGGTCCTTTGGAATTTATTCTTTAATCTTAGCCATTTCTTAGGCTCTACTTGGAGTTACACTATTTTCAGGCACATTATAGGAGTTCCACAATACTTATCTGTTATCAGTTTTCAATATCATTTCTAGTAGAATGACTTTTATTTTTGACCTTTATTTTATAATTCAAGAACAGGCAACAAGATTCTGTTGAAAAATCATTAATTTTCGAAACAAGGGAATAGGTTCCAAATTGCACTTCTGATACTTATATGTACTTAGGCAAAGAAATTTACCTTTCTTAGGTGCCAGTTTCCAAGTCAGTAGTACCACTGAAATTGAACTAGATGACTTGAGTCCCTCTTCGTCTTCTAGAGCTGTGATCTACTTTGACATGAAAGTGTAACTCTTTCTAGAATGCTGTTACTCTAGATATTTTCTTTCTAACAAAGTTTGAGTTCAGGATTCCTGTATTCTTAAAATATATAACTATAGTATTCTTTTTATATATCAATGCTCAATGTGTCTTTCTTTTGGACAACCAAGGTTTTCTTTTTTTTAATTACTGCTTTAATCACTGGTTCTAGGTAGCCTCCATACACAAGGTCCAAGTCTTCAATCACTATTTTGCCCTGAAATTGTTTTAATAGAGAACTATTCTAGAAGATGAAAGAGCTTTTTACCGTTTCTTTTCTATGAAGTCACAAAAATTAATGTAATCTACACATATCAATTGGTTAGTAAGACTCTAGTTAAAGTCAAGGAAAAAAATCCACAAATATTCCATGACTAAAAATGCATAAATAATTTTGTACCTTGAATCCATCACTTCCTTCTTTCAGGAGCTAGCCTTCATTATGAGACCTGAGAAGTTGTAGTTGTTTATTGAACTGGTTAGAGTTATTCAGTCTTTTTAAGTTCTATATATTTTTCTTTTTAAATGATGCTGTTACTATAAAAAATGTTCCTTTAGTTTGACTCACTTGCCACCACTGTATGTATACAACCTCATTTTCAGTATTCCTAAGGTTTCTGTTAAACCAACTATTTCACAATTTTTCATAACATGATAAAACTTTATTAAATTAATGTATTGTCATTTTTTCAGTTATAATTCTATTGATAGCCATTTCCAGTTTCTAGTCCTTTGGTATAACAAAAAAGAGCTACTTTTTTGGTTTTATTTTTTTTTTTGCTAGCTTATGTTTCTTTTCCCTGTTTCCTTTTATCTTGTTGGGGTTTTGTTCCTTTCCTTTATTTTCATTAGATTTTTGTCCCCTAATAATCTTAGTAATGCTTATAAGTTTTGCTTACATGAGTAATTTAATTTAATTTAATTTTAGTTTATTTTTATGATCAGTTTCATGTGAAAAATTCCCCAATCTCTAAATCTAATCCTGAAATTTCTGCTAAGCTGCAAAATCACATTTCCAACTATCTCCTAAAGTCCCACCCCTAATTGTATATATGGCAGTATCACTTCAAGATCAAAAACATTCTTTTCTCTCCTGATCTTCACATAAGGAGAACAACTTTGTTCTGTCCTTTTCTAATGTGCTCATCATAAACACCTTATTAGAATATATGTTTTATAAAGGAGAAGATCATAGCTTATAAAAACTTTAACTCTTTCTTCCTTATACAATTCTTTACATCATGATTTTACATATGACCATTACTTCATACAAGCCACTTTAATTGGAATGGAGTGAGTTAATCTTTCACCATTTTTGCAGTTTGTAGGCTATGATATGACCTTTGCGGATAAAGCAAAATCAAGAGATTTTAAAACTATAATTACATTCCTTATATATGTCCTTATTTAACAGTAATTGTGATTCAGATTTTAACATCTATTTAGTTTGTTAGTACAGCTTCCAACAAAAGGGAAGGTGAGCATTTTCCATGTATGAGATATTCTGTAATCTTTTTTATCCTTATACATGAATTATACATCAAAATGATCTTTGGAAAGAGATAAACAAAACACATTTGGTTATGGATAATGAAGATACTTCAATTTTCTTGCTGAAATGAATAATTAGATATTGAATTAAATACACAGTAGATATTATATTAAGTATATATTTTGAATTACATACAGTATTCTAATTATTTTCCAGGAAGTAAAAGCTAAAATATAATAAAATAAATTGAATTAATAACATTGCATTTTCTTGTTCATAAAACACATTTTTAGTGTATGGGGAAAATAAACATTTTATCAAAAAAGAAAAAAAATCCCTTCTTTCCAGAGTTGTAGTAAGTTAGAAAACATTATTAAATAATTACATCATTTCATTTGTTTATATAATGCTAAATTACTTGCAAAATGGCTTTGAAAAAAAAAGAAATAATGGCTGATTATACAATATATGTGTTTGTAGACATGAATAACCACTTTATTTGTGCCAATTTAATAAATAATCTGCTAAAATATACACAGTTTCCTAGGGCTTAATGTACTGGGGAAAATGTACATGGCATTCTGACACTTCTATAGAGTTCTACATTGTACTTTGACCTTATATTAACATGTCACTAAAACAGTTTCCAACTGTGAAACAATATCATGCTTTCAAGCACTTTTTCAAGGCTAGGGATTAATTCCCAGATTATTTCTCTGGAAATGGATATAATTGTTATTTTTGATTTAAATTCTCTGTTGCCCTTTCTCTTTTGGTTGTATAGTATACAGTTCATAGGTGACACCAAGTGAGATAAAATGCCAGTAAAAAACCAAGAGTAATGGGGAATAAATCGCTGAAACAAAATATCCAATTTGCCAGTCTTTTTGGGATTTCTATCAATTTTGCTTTTGGAATGCAATTACCTAATTTCTTCAACTATATTTCCTTATGAACTTGATAGAATTCCGATAACCCCCCTTAGCTAAGGAGGCAGAAGAACTAATTGCTTTTTGTTCGCTAGCTTGGCTGATGGGTGAGAATCTAAAACCTAATTTATCCAGTAATTGGTACATTCGTGAAAAACAGCATCAAAGCCTTGATGCGTTTTACTGTTGTCTCGTGGGAAGGCTCATGTCTAATTCTTATGCTGATATGGCTCATAATATAGTCCTCTGACTCTTCTATTTGCTCTTGCAATTACAAGGTTCCTTATTCCATTGTGCATATTCCTCTGAACTAAGATTAGCTTAACTGAGCTTCCTTTGAAAACTTGCCTACCCATCAAATGTGTCAGGCCTAATGCATTCAGTAGCCACACAAAATCAATGAACAGCACAATTTTCTGCTTCCTGCAATGATCAATAGGATTCACATAATGGGTGGAAATTTTTTAATCATGACAACCCTACATCTTCTGGGCATAAATCTTCCCTGCATTATAACCTCTCCATTTCCCACTAGTGTGAATTTCCAGGTATTGACTAATATTTATATTGCAGATATATTATGAAAAGTAATGCAATTAGAACTTCACACTTCACTGATGATAGGTTTAGATCCCAGAGGCCTGTTTTCCAGACAAGACAAAATCTTTCATATTACATATTTGAAATTGACTGGGATGAGTCTAGTTGAAATTTAAAATTGATCTAAATTTCACTTTATTCAAGTGAGTTCGGGGATGGAGCAGAGACTTTGAAAACTTTTTGTTTTTCAACTTTAAAGTTCCAAAGTCATAAATGAATGTTTCTGCAGCATTACTTTTGTCATTTCATGTAAATGTGCATGTAACCTCATCTCAATTCTCCAGCAATATAAGTTGGTCATTTACAATAATATTTTTCTCCTGGTAAAGAGGTCTATCAATTCACCTGTAATAAACTTCTTCTCAGAATAGGATAAGGTAGCAAGTTAATTAAATATGAAAATATACCTTGTGAGGTGCTAAGTCCAATGAAAGAATTTAAATAGAGGTTTGGTAGCCATTTAACAAGGATTTTTTAAAGAGCCATTGCTCCATTAGGTGGGATGTTTAACTAAATGACTTTTGAATCTCTTTTAACCTCAGTATTCATAATTCTACATGATATATACCATTTTACCCATCTAATCTAAAGAGAAGAATTAGTTACATATACTACAAAATGTTACAAAATGTAACAGGTGGAATTATTCAAAGCCTCCAAATTATAAGCAATAAGAAAGCAACATCAATAACAATGATAATTGCCAGGAAAATACATTAATCCTAACAATATAAGAGCAATGTTTTTAATAGATGTTTCTAGGGAAAACAATATACAAAATGTCCAGCCTCTGCAAATTGAAAACATTTCATAATATAATAATCCAGAAAAGAACTACATGTGACAAAGATTAGTTTTCTGTTATCCCTGTAGAATCATATGTGACTAAATATGTTCTGAAGATGATTAAAGTCAGTTACAAATGCTGAATTTATAAACTAATACTCACTTAACCACAAAAGGAAGCAATATTACCCACTTGCAAGATAGAACACAGTATTAAAGATACTTGAGACTTGTTCCAAGATCTTTTCTAGAAGAGCTTCACAAAACAAGATAAAAATGAAATTGCAACCAGAAAACAATGATTTCCTCAAAATGCAAGTCTTTAACAATGTCATAAGGGAAAAGAGGATAGAAGGGAAGTAACAACAAAAGAGTAGAACTGCAACCCTAATAAAGTGCAGTATAGATTCTGTGTCTGGATACTGTTGTGACAACTATGAACGCTGGACAGGAATCCTTAGTGTAAGCCTTTTGGCTCTCTGAAAATCACCAATTGTGTCAGAACTCTGCTCAGTCTGATATAACTATTTCTGTGAATTGAAGAAAGTGGCAGTCTAGCCTTACTCAGATAATCAAGATGATCAGCTTGATCTGCTGAGGACAGCACAGTTCTACTTGAGCTATTTTTGGAACAACAAGAAGGCAAGGTATATTTTGAGTTATTATATATATATATATATATATTTATATTTATATTTATAAACATGTCATATATACATATATATAAGCAGTATATGCATACACCTTATTTATATTATTTTAAAGTTACTACTTATTTAAAATTATTTTATTTTGAATTTTGAATTCCAAATATGTTCCTACTCTTCAATTTACTTCTCCACCCACTGAGAAGGCAAGCAATATATCATTTCTACATGAGAAATCATGAAAAAGCATGTTTTCATACTGGCCCTATTTAAAAACAATTGGGAAAAAGTGAACTGAGAAAAGCATACATCAATTTGCACTCATCATTACAGAGTTGTATCTTTGTACACAATGAGTTTCTGGTTCTTCACATTTCATTCTGCATCAGTTCATTATCATGTTCTTCTGAAATCACCTTGTCATCATTTGTTATAGTACAATACTACCTCATCATCACGTTACATCTTATTCAGTCCAATTGATGACTTTTCCCTCAAATATCAACTCGTTGCCACTGAAAACCTGCTATAAATATTTTTCAACATATAGATCACTTTCCTTTTCCTTTGATCTCTTTGGTATACAGATTTAGTAGTGGTATTGCTGGATCAAAGGTTATGCACAGTTTTAAAACCCTTTGGGCCTACTTCCTAATTGTTCTTCAGAATGTTTGAACCAGTTCACTAATTCTTCAGTAATTCATTAGTGAACTTATTTTTTTCTCAACCCCCAGATTTTGTCATTTCTGATAAATATGAAATGGTACATCAAATATATTTTAATTTTCCTTCATATAATAGTGATTTGGAGATTTTTATATGAATATATAGATCAATTTCTTCTAAAAACAGCTAATTTATGTACTTTAGTTATTTATTAATTGGGAAATGGTTCTTATTTTTGTAAATTTGACTCAGTTCTATTCTCAATATATATTTGATAACTGAGGCCTTTATCAGAGAAACTTGCTGTATTTTTCAAAATATCATTTCATTGTTTATGGTTACTTTTAGCAAAATAAAGTTTCTCTAAATATTTTTTAAAAATTGGTCTATTGTTGTTTCTTGATTTTGTCTGATATATGATTGCTATCCCAGCTCTCGTTTAGATCATTTGAAGATAAATTTTACATATATATATATATATATATATATATATTTATATTTGTATTTTTTCCATTCTTTTTCTTCTGTTTGTTCTTTCTTTTTTTATCCTGCTTCTATTCAAAGGCCTATTTTGCTTCTAATAATTGCCTCCTTTTTTTCTGTCCGAACTTCCTCCTTTTATCTGTACAATCTTTTATCATTCACTCTTTTTTTCTAATCCCTGTATCATCTTTCTTTATTGGGTAAGTTATGTTTCTATACATAACTCTTGTTTGTGTGTATTAATGAATGTGTATGTGTGAATACGCACATAGAAATATTTATTCATTTATATATTCTTCCCTCTAAAAAAATTTCAATGTGTGTGAAGATCACTGCAAATGAAATGAACAAATTTAATTACATATGGAATTGCTTCAAATATAAGAGAATAAAAGAAATTTTTCATTCCATCCATCCTTTTCAATATATTTTTCACAGTAGAATTCCTAGTGCATCATTAGTCTTCAATCACTTTCTGTCTAGTGTCTTTACTTTTTTTCTCCCAATTTTTTTCCTTTATTTTAATTCCATGATTCCATGGTTATGGTTATTCCATGGTTAATTACATGGTTATGGTTATATTTTATCCATCCTCAAAAAAGAAACAAACAAAAACCTTGTATTGGTTCAAACCATACCAGTTTTCTAGCATCCTTTATGTCTCCCCATTTTCATGAAAAAACTTTTTGAGAAGGATATCTACAACAGGTACTTCTACTTCTTTTCTTTTCATTTTCCTCTCAGGTCATTGAAAACTTCTCTTTCCAAATTTACCAATTAGCTCTTAATTGTTGAATCCAATGTCCTTTCTTTGATCTTCATTCTTCTTGACTTCTCTGTTGTTTTTGACATCATTGATCATTCTCTTGCCTTTTACACATTTTTCTTCAGGTTTTCCTACCCATCAGACTACTTACTATCATTTCCTTTGCTACTTGTATCTTAGATATGTCCACTTTACTGTGCGTATCTCCTAATTCTTTATCCTTGATTGTTTTCTCTTGTCTCATTATTTTATTTCACTTGGTGATTTTATCAGTTCCCAATGATTCAATTATTATTTCTATGCTGTTGATACTCAGACCTATTTGTTTATTAATAACCTCTGTGCTAATCTTCAGTCTTGCTAGAACTTTTTACATTTTATTTTTATTTTCAATTGTATTTTATTTTTTTCAAAGTCCATTTTTGTAAGACTTTAAGTTCCAAATTTTCTCCCTTCTCTCCTTCCCTTACCTCCTACCTCCCTGAGGCAGCAAGCAATCTGATAGAAGCAATTCTTTTGAACATATTTCTACATTTTCCATTTTTGTCATGTTGTACAAGAAAAATCCCACTAAAAGGGGGGGAGGGGAAACAAGCAAAGAAAAAGCTAAAAAATACTATGCTTCAATCTAGTCTCAATAGTTCTTTCTCTGAATACAGATATCATTTTCCATCCCAAATCAATTGAAATTGCCTTGAATCACTGCATTGTTGAGAAGAGCTAAGTCCATCACAGATGATTATCACATAATCTTGCTGCTACTGTTTACATTGTTCTATATTGGTTCTACTCACTTCACTCAGCATCTATTCATAAGTTTTTCCAAGCTTGTCTGAATTCAACCTGCTTATCATTTCTTAGAGAAAAATAATATACCATATAGCTAAATAAACATCATTTATTTAGCTATTCCTCAAACAGATGGACATCTACTCAATTTTCTGTTCCTTTTTACTAGAAAAGGGTTGTTACAAACATTTTTGCACATGTAGGTCCTTTTCCTTCTTATATGTGTATGTGTATGTTTGTGTGTGTATGCATTATTCCCTCTTTAATCCAATCCTGATGTGAAAAGGCATGGAGAATTACCAGCCTTAGTCCTCTATTTAGTTCTTCTGAGTTATTTTTTGTTCTCACATATCATTCATAAAGTATAATTATTGTTTTTACCTTTTCCTACAATTTTCCCTTTTATAATCACATCATACTCATCTCTACCTTTATCTTTTTTTTGGACTTCCCAATAATTAGTGACAGTCTTAAAGATATGGTTACCTTTCCATGTATAAAAAAATAAATAGTTTGACCTTATTGAGTCCCTTGAAATTAGTCTTTGATATCAACCCAACTATCTCTAGAGCTCTCTGACTGCTGTTTCAGGGGAGCTAATCCTGAGGTGTTTACATATAACACTGGCAAAATCTCCATCTTGGGGTTCTTTTAGATGACTTTGGGGATTGTTCCAGGAGGACCCCTGTTCTGCTCCATGTCTAATTTTTTTCACATGTTTACATTTGCCCTGAGGCACATATTTGTTTTATTTGTTGAGGAAATTTGGAAAGGTTGGAATTTTCTGACCACCATTTTCCAAGAATCCTCTTTGCCACATTTCTACTCAATTAATTCCAGTGATCCTATATTTGGATTTTAAACCCCTCATAATTTGAACCCTATTTACCTTTTCTGTCTTAATACACCTTACTCACTTTCATATACTATGCAGTTCAATAACCCTAATCACCTTTCTTCTCTTTATATATGATATTCTTATCTTTTGACTCCATGCATTTTCAGTTACAGAGAGTCACTGTCCCCATGTCTAAAATTCCTTTCTATCTGATATCTCCCTTTTGACTTCTCTGGCTTTCTTCAATCTTAACTAATATCTGAATTTCTGCAAGAAAATGCATACAGTACACCTTAATTCTAATGTCTTTGTCTTTCTCTGACAGTTTTCCCAATTTATCCATTATATAACTTATTTGTCAATACTTATTTGAATCTTTTCTCCCAAATTAATCTATGAATTGATTCATTGAGAAAAGACCATATTAATTGTCTGTCTTTTTATCCCCAAGATTTAGCATAGTGTCTAGTAGTATACACTTGGTATGTTCTTTAATAAATGTTTACTGACACACTAACATTATAAAAGAAAAAAAAAATAAAGATTTTAGAACTCTGATCAGTGAAGTGTTTTTTTTTTTTTTTTTTGCAAAATTTTCTTTTTCTTTTTCCAACTCAGTAGGGGGAAAGTGGAATGGAAAGAGAGAATAGGCTTATGTTCATTGAAAAAAAAATATTAAGAGTCCTACATCAGTACTATTTTATCTGTTGTAATATGTCTCAGTCTAGCCATATACTGCCACATTGGTTTATCTGATGATGGATTCCAGAGAATGGCTAAATTCCAAAAGTATACTAGCAAAGGATATGACCTGCATAGACTCAGTCAAAAAAGTATTTCTAAAGATACATCAATCAAATGACTGAGTCAATATATTTGTAAAAATAGGAAGTTCATGTTGCCAAATGAGGATCAGGTTATTGCCATTGTAAACAGGCTAAAGGTTATTTATTCACTGTACTTAGTGATTAATGTAGATTATGAAAAGAAACTATAAAGATGACACATGTCATTTCATGTCATAAAAATTTAGCATCAAATAAATTATGCCTAGAATAATACATAGGACATTTACTATTTTTCATGTATTGATAGTTTAAAATTCCATATTATAAGTTCAGAACTCAATCTATCCTGGGAAACTCAACTCAACTATGCTAGAGGAAAACTCATCACAGATCAGACATTTCCCCAATAATAAAAATATTCTATAAAAATGTGATTACATTTGAATATACAGTCATATCAAATGATCATAATCTCCAAATTACAATGAATGAAGAATTTTGAAAAATAGACCTAACAGAGGAGATTAAATGATTGCAGAATAAGATAAGCTTCATACTGTCCCTATTCTCCTTTCTGTTACTTCTGTTACTAGTTTTCCTTAAGAGGTTTTTTGACCAGTCAAGGGAAAAAAGATTATATTTTAATATTTTTATTCAGCTGGAGAAAAAAAAAAACACATATTGGATGCAACTCTGACAGTCAATGAAACTCTAAAAATAAAAGATAAATGATGGATGAGTGGTTTGCCACAGGATGGTTTCTAGCTGAACCTTGTTAAAAATTAGAAATGAGAAAATAAAAATAATTAGAATAATAACTCACATTAAATTGCATATATATTAACTAAACTTCATAATAGTTCTGTTATATTGGTAGTTATTGTCCCCATTTTACAGAAGAAAACATTAATCCACAGAGAAACTGGTATCTTCTCATTAGTCACACATATAGCAAGTATCAGAGACAATATTTGAATTCAGCTTAGCTCCAAGATAGTCATTCCATCATTATCACATATTAAACCACGACATCCCTGATACTACACCAGAACTGTGACTTTTGGGCTAATTATTTTTGTCTCACTTAATAATATTTTTTTCTAATTATATGTAAAAATAATTTTCAATGTTTTTGCAAGATTTTGCAATCCGAATTTTTCGGATTCAAAATGATAATCAATCTGATATAGCTTATAATATGTAGACACATTAAATATATTTCCATATTACTCATGTTGAAAAAGGAAAAATTCTTTGGTATAATTCTTGAAGAGCATGTAAGGATAATTGTGGTACTAGTAATAGCAGCAGCAGCAATAAACAATACAAATATGCTAAAAGCAGCAACAATAGGAGTTAACATTTACATAGTGCTTTAATATTTAAAAAATTATTTACATATATCACCTCATTTTTCCCTCACAAAAACCTTTGAGGAAGTTGCTAATATTATTTCCATTTTGCACAAAAGGAAACCAATGCAGACAGAAATCAAATGACTTGTCCAGGATCACTCAGCCAGTATGTGAAAATTGATTATGAACTTATTTTTTTGTTTGTTTGTTTGTTTTACTCCAGGATAAACAAGAACAAGAACAAAAAGAAAAGGTAGAAATAAAGGAGAAGGAGGAGGAGGAAGAAGAAAAGAAAGAGGAGGGGAAAGAGACCATAATTAAAATCATATACATATCAATCAATTAAAACAAATCTATTAAGTTCAAGCTATGTGCTAGCAATGCACTCATATACTAAGGATAATAGATACAAAAGAAACATCATGCCCTTAAGGGATTTATATTCAACTAGAGAAGATGAAATGTATATTTGTAAATATCAATTAAAATATTTTTAAAAATATACACAAAGTAATACTGGGAGTAATGGAGTCAGTAGGAATTGGCAAGATAAGGAAAGTCATCTTTAAGAGGCAGTAATTTGATATGAGCTTTGAAGTAGGTAACAATAAGAGATGTAAATATCTTGTATTAAATGTCACAGATTATAAATTCTAGAATATGAGATAGTTATAATTAAAATTTAAAAAATATGTGCTACAATTATGTGTTTGCCAGTTCTTAATAGATAACACCTGTAATCTAAAAATAAGTAAAGTTAAATTCAGTATTTTATCTAATATAATAAATATAATTATATAATAAATATAAATAAAAAATAAATATCATATAAATATGAGAGCATAGGTCAACTTTGTTTATCAGGTTTTTGATATGCCCGAGTTCATTTTAATATGTAAGTATAGTAAGTATATGAAGACTTAAAATATGGTGGTTCAATATTGTAATTGGAACAGTCATCTATTCATTTGATAGAATATGTGTGTGTCTACCCACACACAGCTATAATGGCAAAAAAAAAAAAAAAAAAAAAGAAAAAGAAAAGAAAAGAAAAGAAAAAGAAGGGGCAGAAAAGGTTAGGCTCTTTTATCCTTTTAATTGTTTGAAGATAACCAAGAGTTCACTTCAGTTGAGAGAGAAACAGGGAGACAGAGAGAGACAATGAGAGAGAGAGACAGAGAGACAGCGAGAGACAAAAAGTCAGGCAGAAGAAAGAGATCCAAAATTATTTCAGATATGGAATTCTAACCCACTTATTAGTTTAAAATAATTTTAATTATGAATTAAAAACTTAACTTGCCTAGAATCTCCTTTCATCTGGTTGTAACAATACTCTTTTGCTGCCTTTGCATTTATCCTATTTATTTCAAAATTTGTTCTTTTGTTTCTACAAAAAAACACAAAGAGCACAGCCCCCAAATAAGAAAATACATTTTGAAAGCCCTTCCCCAAATGACATTTTAGGTAAGTACCCTAACATATTTTGTTGTGTTTTGAATAAAAATTTCCTTTTTATCACTTTTAATAAAACAATGTTTCTTAGATGTTAAACTCTATGATTTAATTTGATGTGGAATATGAATGAGTCATATTATTTTGACAACTCCTTTAAAGAAACAAAATTCTTTTTTATTTTTATTTTTATTTATTTAATAACCTTTTATTTACAGGTTATATGTATGGGTAACATTATAGCATTGACAATTGCCAAACCTCTTGTTCCAATTTTTCCCCTCCTTCCCCGCACTTCCTCGCCCAGATGGCAGGATGACCAGTAGATGTTAAATATAGTAAAATATAAATTAGATACACAATAAGTATAAAAGACCAAACCGTTATTTTGCTGTACAAAAAGAATCAGACTCTGAAATATTGTACAATTAGCCTGTGAAGGAAATCAAAAATGCAGGTGGGCAAAGATAGAGGGATTGGGAATTCAATGTAATGGTTTTTAGTCATCTCCCAGAGTTCTTTCTCTGGGCGTAGCTGGTTCAGTTCATTACTGCTCCATTGCAAATGATTTGGTTGATCTCCTTGCTGAGGATGGACAAGTCCATCAGACTTGGTCATCATATAGAATTGTTGTTGAAGTATATAATGATCTCCTGGTCCTGCTCGTTTCACTCAGCATCAGTTCATGTAAGTCTCTCCAGGCCTTTCTGAAATCATCGTGTTGGTCATTTCTTACAGAACAATAATATTCCATGATATTCATATACCAAAATTTATTCAGCCATTCTCCAATTGATGGGCATCCACTCAGTTTAGTTTCTGGCCACTATAAAGAGGGCTGCCACAAACATTTGTGCACATACAGGTAGGTCCCTTTCCCTTCTTTATGATCTCTTTGGGATATAAGCCCAGTAGTAACACTGCTGGATCAAAGGGTATGTATGCTCACTTTGATAACTTTTTGAGCATAGTTCCAAATTGCTCTCCAGAATGGTTGGATCTATTCACAGTTCCACCAACAATGTATTAGTGTTCCTGTTTTCTCACATCCCTTTCAACATTCCACATTATCTTTCCCTGTCATTCTAGCCAGTGTGACAGTTGTGTAGTGGTATCTCAGAGTTGTCTTAATTTGCATTTCTCTGATTAATAATGACTTGGAGCATCTTTTCATATGGCTAGAAATAGTTTCAATTTCTTCATCTGAGAATTGTCTGTTCATATCCTTTGACCATTTATCAATTGGAGAATGGCTTGATTTTTTTTTTTATAAATTAGGGTCAATTCTCTATTTATTTTGGAAATGAGGCCTTTATCAGAAACTTTGACTGTAAAAATATTTTCCCAGTTTATTGCTACCCTTCTAATCTTGTCTGCATTAGTTGTGTTTGTACAAAAATTTTTCAGTTTGGTATAGTTGAAATTTTCTATTTTGTGATCAGTAATGATCTCTAGTTTGTCTTTGGTCATAAATTCCTTCCTCTTCCACAGGACTGAGAGGTAAACTTTCCTGTGTTCCTCTAATTTATTAATAATTTCATTCTTTATGCCTAGGTCATGAACCCATTTTGACCTTATCTTGGTGTACGGGGTTAAGTGTGGATCAATGCCTAGTTTCTGCCATATTAGTTTCCAATTTTCCCAGCACATTTTGTCAAACAGTAAGTTCTTATCCCAAAAGCTGGGGTTTTTGGGTTTGTGAAACACTAGGTTGCTATATTTGTTGACTGTTTTGTCCCTTGAACCTAACCTATTCCATTGATCAACTAATCTATTCCTTAGCCAATACCAAATAGTTTTGGTAACTGCTACTCTATAATATAATTTTAGATCTGGTACAGCTAAGCCACATTCATTTGATTTTTTTTCATTGATTCCCTTGAAATTCTTGACTTTTTGTTTTTCTATATGAATTTTTTTGTTATTTTTTCTAGGTCATTAAAATACTTTTTTTGAGAGTCTGATTGGCATAGCGCTAAACAAATAGATTAGTATAGGTGGTATTGTCATCTTTGTTGTATTTGCTCACCCTATTCAAGGGCATTTAATATTTTTCCAATTGGTTAGATCAGACTTAATTTGTGTGAAAAGTGGTTTGTAATTTTGCTCATAAAGTTTCTAATTTTCCCTTGGCAGATAGATTCCTTAGTATTTTATACTAACAGTAGTTACTTTATTATTTTTTTTTTATTTAATAGCCTTTTATTTACAGGATAAATACATGGGTAACTTTACAGCATTAACAATTGCCAAACCTATTGTTCCAATTTTTCACCTCTTACCCCCCACCCCCTCCCCTAGATGGCAGGATGACCAGTAGATGTTAAATAGATTAAAATATAAATTAGATACACAATAAGTATACCTGACCAAAACATTATTTTGCTGTAGAAAAGAATCAGACTCTGAAATATTGTACAATTAGCTTGTGAAGGAAATCAAAAATGCAGGTATGCATAAATATAGGGATTGGGAATTCAATGTAATGGTTTTTAGTCATCTCCCAGAGTTCTTTTTCTGGGCATAGCTAGTTCAGTTCATTACTGCTCCATTAGAAATGATTTGGTTGATCTCGTTGCTGAGGATGGCCTGATCCATCAGAACTGGTCATCATAGAGTATTGTTGTTGAAGTATATAATGATCTCCTGGTCCTGCTCATTTCACTCAGCATCAATTCATGTAAGTCTCTGCAGGCCTTTCTGAAATGATCCTGTTGGTCATTTCTTACAGAACAGTAATATTCCAAAATTTTCATATACTACAATTTATTCAACCATTCTCCAACTGATGGACATCCATTCAGTTTCCAGTTTTTAGCCACTACAAAAAGGGCTGCCACAAACATTCGTGCACATACAGGTCTCTTTCCCTTCTTTATAATCTCTTTGGGATATAATCCCCAGCAGTAACACTGCTGGATCAAAGGGTATGCACAGTTTAATAACTTTTTGAGCATAGTTCCAAACTACTCTCCAAAATGGTTGGATTCGTTCACAACTCCACCAACAATGAATCAATGTCCCCGTTTTCCCACATCCCCTCCAACAATCATCATTATTTTTTCCTGTCATCTTAGCCAATCTGACAGGTGTGTAGTGGTATCTTAGAGTTGTCTTAATTTGCATTTCTCTGATTAATAATGACTTGGAGCATCTTTTCATATGACTAGAAATAGTTTCAATTTCTTCATCTGAGAATTGTCTGTTCATATCCTTTGACCATTTTTCAATTGGAGAATGGCTTGATTTTTTATAAATTAGAGTTAATTCTCTATATATTTTGGAAATGAGGCCTTTATCAGAACCTTTGACTGTAAAAATATTTTCCCAGTTTATTGCTTCCCTTCTAATCTTGTCTGCATTAGTTTTGTTTGTACAAAAACTTTTCAGTTTGGTATAATCGAAATTTTCTATTTTGTGATCAGTAATGATCTCTAGTTCTGCTTTGGTCATAAAGACCTTCCCCTTCCACAGGTCTGAGAGGTAAACTATCCTATGTTCCTCTAATTTATTAATAATTTCATTCTTTATGCCTAGGTCATGAACCCATTTTGACCTTATCTTGGTGTACGGCGTTAAGTATGGATCAATGCCTAGTTTCTGCCATATTAGTTTCCAATTTTCCCAGCAATTTTTATCAAACAGTAAGTTCTTATCCCAAAAGCTGGGATCTTTGGGTTTGTCAAAGACTAGGTTGCTATATTTGTTGACTGTTTTATCCCTTGAACCTAATCTATTCCACTGATCATGTTCTTTCCTTAACCAATCCAAATAGTTTTTGGTAACTGCTGCTCTATAATTAATTTTAGATCTTAAGCTAAGCCACATCATTTGATTTTTTTTTTTCATTAATTCCCTTGAAATTCTTGACCTTTTGTTTTCCATATGAACTTTGTTTTTTCTTGGTCATTAAAATAGTTTTTTGGGAGTCTGATTGGTATAGCGCTAAATAAATAGATTAGTTTAGGTAATATTGTCATCTTTATTATATTTGCTCGCCCTATCCAAGAGCATTTAATATTTTTCCAATTGGTTAGATCAGACTTAATTTGTGTGAAAAGTGGTCTGTAATTTTGCTCATAAAGTTTCTGATTTTCCCTTGGCAGATAGATTCCTAAATATTTTATATTATCAGTAGTTACTTTAAATGGAATTTCTCTTTGTAACTCTGACTGTTGGATTTTGTTAGTGATATATAAGAATGCTGATGACTTATGTGGGTTTATTTTATAACCAGCAACTTTGCTAAAGTTGTGGATTATTTCTAATAACTTTTTAGCAGAATCTCTGGGGTTCTCTAAGTATACCATTATGTCATCGGCAAAGAGTGATAATTTGGCTTCCTCATTGCCTATTCTTATTCCTTTAATCTCTTTCTCAGCTCTTATTGCTATAGCTAGCATTTCTAATACAATATTAAATAGTAATGGTGATAGTGGGCAACCTTGTTTCACTCCAGATCTTATTGGGAATGGTTGCAGTTTGTCTGTATTACATACGATGCTTACTGATGGTTTTAAATAGATGCTGCTGATTATTTTAAGGAAAAGTCCATTTATTCCTATACTCTCAAGTGTTTTTAATAGGAATGGATGTTGGATTTTATCAAATGCTTTTTCTGCATCTATTGAGATGATCATATGGTTTTTGTTAATTTGGTTATTAACATGGCCAATTATATTGATAGTTTTCCTAATATTGAACCAGCCCTGCATTCCTGGTATAAATCCTACTTGATCATAGTGTATTATCTTGGAGATGATTTTCTGTAGTCTTTTTGCTAATATCTTATTTGATATTTTAGCCTCAATATTCATTAGGGAGATTGGTCTATAATTTTCTTTCTCTGTTTTCAGCCTACCTGGTTTAGGTATCAGTACCATGTCTGTGTCATAGAAGGAATTTGGTAGGAATCCTTCATTCCCTATTTTATCAAATAATTTATATAGCTATACATATGAAAAATATAGTAGAAATAGATAGTATGAAATAGACATATATTGGCACATAGATGTAGAAGGATTTTGCACATTATTAATTACCTACCCCAATGAAATCATATCTCTGACTATATACCATGCACCACATTCCAAAAAAAAATGTGGGAACAAAAATGTTAATGATAATAATGATGACATTGATGATGGCAATGAATAAAAACAAACATTTATACTTAAATGCTTAAATTTTAACAAAGTGTTTTATCTTTTTGACATTTTTTTCCTTCCTGCTTTAAAAAAGACTCAAATTGTTTCCTGTCTCTTATCTGCACTTTGTAAGTAGTTTCTGATAAATATTGGTGATTTAATATAGCAAGTGGATAGTCTGAGTATGAATAAATATGAGTCTTATCCAGAATTATTGAAGAATGATTTTCAAGCCATATCAAATATTGTCTCTAAATCATTTGATTTAAGTACGCTTTCATTAGTGTTTTCTGTTTTGTTTGCCATAGCTATAACTACTAAAAGAGTCTACGTATGTTTTCTCTTTCATACCAAAAGCACTTCCTATCATCTAAGCAGTTTGGAAATTTCATACAATGAATTATGAAAGCATATTATTACCCTATGATCATTCTATATGTTTCATCTAATTAGAAATGTGTTTGATTTGCTTTATTGCTGAAGTAGTCTGTAACATGATGAAATAAAGAAAGGAAGAAATTATCAATTAATCTAAACATAAAATACTAAAAGAAAAAAATTCCATATAAAACATTCTACTTAATTGTGTGCAATCTTATAAGTACTAAATGATTCTACCATCCACATGAAGCTTTTAACAATCCCTTTTAATGCTAGTGGTTTCTCTCTTTTAATTATTTCAAATTTGCCCTCTAAATATTCCCTTTTAATGCTAGTAGTTTCTCTCTTTTAATTATTTCGAATTTGCCCTCTAAATATATTTTTTTATCTTTGTTATCTCTACCATTAGATTGTGAGCTCTCTGAGGGTAAGGGCTATATTTTTCCTTTCTCTGAATGTACTTAATAAGTTGACCTCTGACATCATGTTACCATTTAAAAAATAGTGGCCATTGTAAAAAATGATAAACTCAAAAATAGCTCAGATGAAAAGACTTCTATCTTCATTTAGAAAAAAACTAAAACTTGACTTTAGGAAATCTGAATGTAAAAATATGCGTAATTTTTATAAGTTCAAATATTGGCAATTGGTTAAATGAAGAAACAAAGTTTTTCCTTAATGAATTCCTACTATTTAGAACAAAATAAATATATCTGAAAGAAGAGATAAGGGGATAAAGGAATTTATAAGAAAGATCAGACAGTTTGTGTGAGGATGTAGAAACAAATTGAGAAAAAGAATTAGAAGACTTGATTTAATTAAAAATCATTTCTTAAGTACCAATTCTTCCAGGCATGATGCTAGGACTGGGGATACAAAAAGAAAAATAGATGCAATACTTGCCTCTAGAAGTTTATATTCTAATGGGAAGGAAAACAAAACAAAGCAAGACATGCCTAAAAATAAAAAGCACATACTGAAAAAATAAAAATCATTTTCAAGATGTCAGCATTCTAACCATTGTTCTATCAAGAAAAGTTTCATATAGTAAGACAATTAAAGTAAGTTCCACACTGAGTTAGGGTTTTCAAAATATGGTGGAGAGCAACTAGAGCAGACCAAATAGACAATATCATATATATAAATTCAGAGAAGCATGAAATAGAAGATTTTACCCAAGATGGATAGAGAGCTTTATTATGTGTATGTATGTATGTATGTGTGTGTGGGGGGGACTTGAAAAGAGTCCATGGAGTACAGCATGCATTAGGGGGAATAATGTGAAATTAATCTTAAAAGTTAAGTGAGAGTCGTATTGCAGAACAGACATCTATTCCCATATATACCTCTACTTATCTATGTGAATTTGGACAAGTATATCAATTTTTGGACCTAATTTTTGACCTCCATAAAAATGGCTGGATTGCGTTTGAAAATCTCAGATTTAATTCAAATGAAAGAAAGCCCCAGATAAAATATGACACCAAGAGGATATGATGATTAGAGTGCTGGAGTTGATTTCAGGAAAACCTACTTTCTAATACTGCTTTAGACACTTAATAGCATGATAGCCTCGAATAAGTACCTTTTCTTTTTTAATCCTACAATTAGTAGATTTATTTTTTTTTATTTTTTAATCGTCTTCCTATATTCTTGAGATACAATCAGAGGATTTATCAAATAAGCATCAATTCTTATAAAATGTTTTCATCTAGATCATGGTCTATTATAATTTTTTTTTTATTTAATAGCCTTTTATTTACAGGTTATATGTATAGGTAACTTTACAGCATTAACAATTGCCAAACCTCTTGTTCCAATTTTTCACCTCTTACCCCCCACACTCTCCCCCAGATGGCAGGATGACCAGTAGATGTTAAATATAGTAAAATATAAATTAGATACACAGTAAGTATACATGACCAAACCGTTATTTTGCTGTACATAAAGAATCAGACTCTGAAATATTGTACAATTAGCTTGTGAAGGAAATCAAAAATGCAGGTGGGCATAAATATAGGGATTGGGAATTCAATGTAATGGTTGTTAGTCATCTCCCAGAGTTCTTTCTCTGGGCTTAGCTGGTTCACTTCATTACTGCTCCATTGGAAATGATTTGGTTGATCTCATTGCTGAGGATGGCCAGGTCCATCAGAACTGGTCATCATACAGTATTGTTGTTGAAGTATATATTGATCTCCTGGTCCTGCTCATTTCACTCAGCATCAGTTCCTGTAAATCTCTCCAGGCCTTTCTGAAATCATCCTGTTGGTCATTTCTTATAGAACAATAATATTCCATAATATTCATATACCACAATTTATCGAATAAGTACCTTAACCTTTTGAAACCTCATTTTTCCATTCTGTAAAAAGCAGGTCAGACTCAGTAGCTTCTAACACCTTCTAGCTTTAAGTCCATAGACCTATGAAGTTATAGTAGGAAATTCTTCAGTCATTTGTCATTTGTTATCTGTCCTTTATGTTTGCCACATGTTTCCTTCCCCATTTCATTTAGCATCCTGTTTTCCAAGAACAAATTGATTATGTCATTTTTAGACATTACCTAACCTCTTTGAGCTTTACTTTGCTCATTACTAAAATAAAGGCATTTGACTAGAGGTTTCTCAAGCATAACCAAATTATTATGTGTTTCTATTAAACCCATCTAGCACTTTGTTTGAAAAGTAAGAGGGAATTCCAGATAGAGAGACAACCTTGGGTTTATAAAAATTTGTGTTCTATTCCTACCTTTGATATATATTCTCTGCTAATCTGCACAAATCGCTTATCCTCTACGTATCTTCATTAACATGAAGAATAGTTGTTTACTTACATTAATATAAGAAATTAGTAAGATTAGACATATTGATAAAATCAGAAATCTAATTTGAGCCCTCCTTAGAAGCAAAAAAAAAAAAATAGGAAAGATCTCAATATGTTTTGTGAACGTGTTTGTATGTTTGAAGAGGTTTTTCAGAACCATTAAGTTCTCCTGAGAGAACTTCTTACTCCCAAAATATTTTTAGAGTCCCATTCATCTTTTTTCTTAGACTGATTAGTTATTACTTATGTGATTTTCTTAACTCAACAGTATTTTAACATTTCCTAATTACATGTAAAGATAGTTTTTAATATTCATTATTGTAAGATGTTGAGTTCCAGATTTTTTCCATCCTTCCTTTTACTCTCACTTCCCTATGACATCAAGCAATTTTATATAGGCTACACATGTACAAACAAATTATTTCATATCAGTCATGTAAATACCATGTGTCTTAGTATGTTACAAGCCTTTAAATATACTTTTACAGATATTAATAGCATCTTAGATGTATTTTTTCACAATTGTCAATTGGTTGACAATTCAATTTTGGAGAGTGAAATTTCTTTTCTTACCAAGTTTCTTCATGTTGCATACAGAAGTCTTTGCAATAAAAATTTGTTTTAATATAAAAAATTTACTAGCAGAAAGTAATACAAGTTAACTTAAGTATTCAGACTCAAAGTGGCCATAGGATCTTTACATCTCATTGTTTTCTGAATTCTCTTTTTTTTTTCCTTAAATGAGTCTATTTTACCAAACATACACAAAGTGATTTTTTTGAAGTATGTGTAATTACACATCAGGACCTGACTTCTCAGGGAAGGTGTCAGTTAAAGATGAGTTACTCTGGAGACATACGGCAAGCAAAAAGCAGGACTACTCTTTACAAGCAGCTCTAAATGAACTGCATTTTTAAAATTTGAATAATTTCTGAACAAACTATAGCAACTGAAGTGAGAAACTAAAATGAAAATGGTCTAAATCTTGTGATCTGTCTTTACAAATGTGCTAAATTTCATTTTCAGTTCAGAACTGAAATGTGTTTGAAAAAACTCCAGAATACAACATTTGTAAAAATATGGGTACTCTCTAAGCATATTAAGAAATGCAGATACAAATGTTCCAAATGGGAGATGTTGTGGAAAGAATTTTTATTGGGAATTGAAGATTTTGATTCATTCAACAAGAATGTGTTAATCACGTGTTTTAATAAGGCACTGTGCTGTGCTCTGATGAGCAAAGACAAATATGAAGAAGGCACTAAATCTAAAAGGCTTATATTCTATAGGGTAAGACAGTATATACAAATATACACAGATACAAAATATATAGGAAGTAAAGATAAATCTGTTTTGGGGAGATGCATTAAGAGACAGGGGAGATGAGAAAAGGACTTATGTAGCAAATGGCATATGAGCTAAACTCTAAACAAATCCTGGGAATCTAAGAGGCAGAAGTGAAAGGGAAAGCATTCTGAGTATGAAGTGTATATATTAAAGGATGGAAAAAAGATCATGCTGTAGATAAGGACAATCAGACATGGCAGCCCAGCAAGTTCAAAAATTAATTCATGATGGAATGTTGGAGGGGATGCAGGAAAACTGGGACATTGATACATTATTGGTGGAGTTGTGAACGATTCCAAACATTCTGGAGAGCAATCTGGAATTATGCCCAAAAAGGTATCAAACTGTGCATATCCTTTGATCCTGCAGTGCTACTATTGGGCTTATTATACCCCAAAGAGATACTAAAGAAGGGAAAGGGACCTGTATGTGCCAAAATATTTGTGGCAGCCCTGTTTGTAGTGGCTAGAAACTGGAAAATGAATGGATACCCATCAATTGGAGAATGGAAGGGTAAATTGTGGTATATGAATATTATGGAATATTATTGTTCTGTAAAATATTGCCAGCAGGATGAATACAGAGAGGCTTAGAGAGACTTACATGAACTGATGCTGAGTGAAATGAGCAGAACCAGGAGATCATTATATATCTCTGCAACGATACTGTATGAGGATGTATTCTGATGGAAGGGGATTTCTTTGACAAAGAGAAGATCTAACTCAGGTTCAATTGATCAATAATGAACAGAAGCAGCTAAACCCAAAGAAAGAACACTGGCAAATGAATGTAAACTGTTTACATTTTTGTTTTTCTTCCCGGGTTATTTTTACCTTCTCAATCCAATTCTTCCTATGCAACAAGAGAACTGTTTGGTTCTGCACACATATATTGTATCTAGGATATACTCTGACATATTTAACACGCATAGGATTGCTTGCCATCTTGGGGAGGGAGTGAAGAGAGGGAGGGGAAAAGTCAGAACAGAAGTGAGTGCAAGGGATAATTTTTTTTTTTTAATAGCCTTTTATTTACAGGATATATACATGGGTAACTTTACAGCATTAACAATTGCCAAAACTCTTGTTCCAATTTTTCACCTCTTACCCCCCCCCCTCCCCAGATGGCAGGATGACCAGTAGATGTTAAATATATTAAAATATAAATTAGATACACAATAAGTATACACGACCAAAACGTTATTTTGCTGTACACAAAGAATCAGACTCTGAAATGTTGTGCAATTAGCTTGTGAAGGAAATCAAAAATGCAGGTGTGCATAAATATAGGGATTGGGAATTCAATGTAATGGTTTTTAGTCATCTCCCAGAGTTCTTTTTCTGGGCATAGCTAGTTCAGTTCATTACTGCTCCATTAGAAATGATTTGTTGATCTCGTTGCTGAGGATGGCCTGTCCATCAGAACTGGTCATCATCTAGTATTGTTTTGAAGTATATAATGATCTCCTGGTCCTGCTTCATTTCACTCAGCATCAGTTCGTGTAAGTCTCTCCAGGCCTTTCTGAAATTATCCTGTTGGTCATTTCTACAGAACAGTAATATTCCATATATTCATATACCACAATTTATTCAGCCATTCTCCAACTGATGGACATCCATTCAGTTTCCAGTTTTTACCACTATGAAAGGGCTGCCACAAACATTCGTGCACATAAAGGTCCCTTTCCTTCTTTATAATCTCTTTGGGATATAAGCCCAGTAGTAACACTGCTGGATCAAGGGTATGCACAATTTGATAACTTTTTGAGCATAGTTCCAAACTACCTCCAAAATGGTTGGATTCGTTCACAACTCTACAACAATGCATCAATGTCCCAGTTTTCCCATTCCCTCCAACAATCATCATAATTTTTCCCTGTCATCTTAGCCAATCTGACAGGTGTATAGTGTATCTTAGAGTTGTCTTAATTTGCATTTCTCTGATTAATAATGACTTGGAGCATCTTTTCATATGACTAGAAATAGTTTCAATTTCTTCATCTGAGAATTGTCTGTTCATATCCTTGACCATTTTTCAATTGAGAAGGCCGCATTTTTATAAATTAGAGTTAATTCTCTATATATTTTGGAAATGAGGCCTTTATCAGAAACTTTGACTGAAAAAATATTTTCCCAGTTTATTGCTTCCCTTCTAATCTTGTCTGCATTAGTTTTGTTAGTACAAAAACTTTTCAGTTTGGTATAATCGAAATTTTCTATTTTGTGATCAGTAATGATCTCTAGTTCTGCTTTGGTCATAAAGACCTTCCTCTTCCACAGGTCTGAGAGGTAAACTATCCTGTGTTCCTCTAATTTATTAATAATTTCATTCTTTATGCCTAGGTCATGAACCCATTTTGACCTTATCTTGGTGTCGGTGTTAAGTATGGATCAATGCCTAGTTTCTGCCATATTAGTTTCCAACTTTCCAGCAATTTTATCAAACAGTAAGTTCTTATCCCAAAGCTGGGATCTTTGGGTTTGTCAAAGACTAGGTTGCCATATTTGTACTGTTTTATCCTTGAACCTAATCTATTCCACTGATAATAATCTATTCCTTAGCCAATACCAAATATTTTTGGTAACTGCTGCTCTATAATATAATTTTAGATCTGGTACAGCTAAGCCACCTTCATTTGATTTTTTTCATTAATTCCTTGAAATTCTTGACCTTTTGTTTTTCCATATGAACTTTGTTGTTATTTTTCTAGGTCATTAAAATAGTTTTTGGGAGTCTGATTGGTATAGGCTAAATAAATAGATAGTTTAGGTAATATTGTCATTTTTATTATATTTGCTCGCCCTATCCAAGAGCATTTAATATTTTTCCAATTTTAGATCAGACTTAATTTTGTGTGAAAAGGGTCTTCAATTTTGCTCATAAAGTTTCTGATTTTCCCTTGGCAGATAGATTCCTAAATATTTTATATTATCAGTAGTTACTTTAAATGGAATTTCTTTTGTAACTCTGACTGTTGGATTTTGTTAGTGATATATAAGAATGCTGATGACTTATGTGGGTTTATTTTATAACCAGCAATTTCTAAAGTTGGATTATTTCAATAATTTTTAGCAGAATCTCTGGGGTTCTCTAAGTATACCATCATGTCATCAAGCAAAGAGTGATAATTTGTTTCCTCATTGCCTATTCTTATTCCTTTAATCTCTTTCTCAGCTCTTATTGCTATAGCTAGCGTTTCTAATACAATATTAAGTAGTAACGGTGAAGTGGGCAACCTTGTTTCCTCCAGATCTTTTGGGAATGGTTTGCGTTGTCTCCATTCATATGATGCTTACTGTGGTTGTAAATCATGCTGGATTATTTTAAGGAAAGACCATTTATTCCTATACTCTCAAGTGTTTTTAATAGGAAGGATGTTGGATTTTATCAAATGTTTTTCTGCATCTTTAAGATGATCATATGGTTTTTGTTAATTTGGTTATTAACATGGCCAATTATATTGATAGTTTTCCTAATATTGAACCAGCCCTGCATTCCTGGGTATAAATCCTACCTTGATCATAGTATTTTTGGAGATGATTTTTGTAGTCTTTTGCTAATATCTTATTTAAGATTTTAGCATCAATGTCATTAGGAGATTGATTCTATAATTTTCTTTCTCTGTTTCAGCCTACCTTGGTTTAGGTATCAGTACCATGTTCTGTGTCATAGAAAGGAATTTGGTAGGACTCCTTCATTTTCCTATTTGATCAAATAATTTTATAGCATTGGGGCCAATTGTTCTTTAAAAGGTTTGGTAAAATTCACATGTAAACCATCTGGTCCTGGTGATTTTTCTTAGGGGGAGTTGTTTAATTGCCTGTTCTATTTCTTTTTCTAAATGGGACTATTCAAAGCAATTACTTCTTCTCTGTTGTCTGGGAATCTATATTTTGGACTAGTAATCCATTTATTTCACTTAGGTTATCAAATTTATTGGCATAAAGTTGAGCAAAATAACTCCTTATTATTTCTTAATTTCTCTTCATTGTTGGAAAGTTCTCCTTTTCATTTTTAAGATTACAATTCATTTTCTCCTCCTTTTCTAATCAGTTTACCAAGGCTTATTCTATTTTATTGCCTTTTCATGGGCCAACTCTTAGTTTAATTAATTAGTTCAATGGTTTTTTTTTTACTTTCAATATTTTTAATTTCTCCTTTTAATTTTAGAATTTCAATTTAGTATTTGATTGGGGTTTTAATTTGGTCTTTTTAGTTATTTTAGTTGCAGCCAATTCATTAATCTTTTCTTTCTGTTTTATTCAGTAAGCTTCTAAGGATATAAATTCTTATTACGCTTGGCTGCATGCACAAATTTTGGTATGATGTCATCATTGTCATTATCTTGAGTGAAATTATTAATTGTATCTATAATTTGTGCTTCACCAATCATTCTTTAAGATGAGATTGTTTAGTTTCCAATTACTTTTTGGTCTATTTCCCAATTTTTGTTGAATGTAGTTTTTATTGCATCATGATCTGAAAAAAGATTTACTATTTCTGCTTTCTTGCATTTAATTTGGTCGTTATGTCCTAATATATGTCAATTTTGAATAGCTTCCATGAACTGTTGAGAAAAAGTATATTCAATTTTTTCCAAAGATCCAACATACCTAATTTTTCTAATATTCTATTTACTTCTTAATTTCTTTCTTATTTGTTTGTGGTTTGATTTGTCTAATTCTGGAGTTCAAGGTTGAGATCTCCACTATTACAGTTTTGTTGTCTATTTCTTCTTGCAACTCTTACTTCCTTTAGGAAGTTGGATGCCATACCACTTGGTGCATATAAGTTTAATATTGGTATTCTTTGTTTATTACCCTTGGAGGATGTAGTTCCTTCTATCTCTTTTAATTGATCAATTTTTCTTTTTGCTTGATCGAGATCTACCCTGCTTTTGACTTCACCTAAGCATAATAGATTTTCTCCAAGCCCTTTACTCTATAATGTATCTCCCTGCTTTAAATGTGTTTTTGTAAAAACATAGAGGGTTCTGACTTTGATCCTCTGTCTGCCTCCTTTTGGACTCCATTCCATGGTTAAATTACTAAATCTGTATTTCCTACCATCAATTAACCCAGATTAAATTTATTCTTGCCTCCCCAACTTTTCCCCTTTAACTTATGTACCCCTTTGTAACACAGCACCCTCTTTATAATTCCCTCCCCCACTTTGATCTTTTCCCTTCCTTCCATTACTTTTCTTTTTCCTTTTCCTCCCGTTTTAATGAGGAGAATTTCCTCTAAAACAAATGTCAATTATTTTTCTTTGAAACTCTGATGAGTAAGATTCACAAAATGTTCCTCCCCTCTCTAAATTCCCCAGATATGATAAGTTTTTTGCCTCTTTTGGGATTGGGTTTCCCTTTTTATCCCTCCTTCCCACCTTATTCTGCATCATCCCTTTTCCATATCTACTTCCTTTTAAGTATTCGGTACAATCAAATTATACATGTATTCTTTTTGTATATCCACAACGAAATACAATTCTCAATTATTTTACCTTTTCTTGCATCTCTTGAGTTCTATTCTTGAGATCAAATTTTTGTTTAGTTCTGGTTTCTAGAAACAAATGTAATTCATTTGTTTCATTAAATTCCATCTTCTTCCTGGAAGAAAATGCTCAACAGCTGTAATTTATTCTTGCTGCATCCAAGTTCTTGTGCCTTTCAATATATTCCAGGCCCTTCTTTGCTTTAATGTAGAGGAGAGATCTGGGTGATCCTTATTGTGGCACCTCAGTATTTAAAATGGTTTTTTGGCTGTTGTAAAATTTTTCCTTATTCTGATGTTCAAATTTTGCCCACAATATTCTTTGGTTTTTATTTTGGGTTTCTTTCAGAAGGTGTTCATGAATTCTTTCAATGCCTATTTCCCTGATTCTATTCTTCTGGGCAGTTCTCTTTGATGATTTCTTGTAAAAATAGTATCTAGGCTCTTTTTTTCATCATAGTTTTCGGAAAGTCCAATAATCCTCAGATTATTCTCCTGAATCTATTTTCCAAGTCTGTCTTTTTGCAAGTAGATAATTCATGGTTTTCCAGTTTGCTTTTGGGTTGATTTTCTGTCTCAATGAATCATTAGTTTCATTTGTTCAGTTCAATTTTTTAAATAATTATTTTCTTCATTAGCTTTTTTCTTCTTTCAAATATGTCAATTAGTTTTTTAAATGTTTTTTTGATCTTGGAAATTTTTTCCATTTCACTAATTTTTTAGTGAATTATTTTTTTTCCAACAATCCTACTTTTATGAATTCTTTTTTTCAATTCACAATTCTTACTTTCCTGAGATTTTTTACCTTTTCCAATTGTATTTCAGGAAGTTGTTGCTCTCTTGTAAGGCTTTCTTTCCTTTCCCAATTTATCTTCAACCTCTTTTGACACTTTAAGGTTTTCTATGGGAATCATTAAGGAATACGTCTGATGCATTTTGCTGTTTGAGGTCTCTTCAGGTTTGCTGACCTGCTCTTTTTCTCATAGAAGCTGTCCATTGTTCTTTTTCATCTTTTATTCATGTTTAAAGCCTTTTGGGTGGTCTCCTAGGAAGGGTTCCAGCTTTCCTCTGCAGAGCAGGGAAGATTAAACTGATTTCGGCCCGAGGTTGGGAGTGCTCTGGTGAGAGTTTTCCCTTCCCCAACAGGGTGGATTCAGCACTGGCCAAGCTATCAAACTGCTTATAGGGCTGAGGGGTTAGGCGTTGCTCTCGGCTAGAACTAAGGGAAAGTGTCACTGCCCCCAGACCTCTTTGGGGACTGTGAGTTTGCAGCTGACGAGACCACAGACTGCAGACGCAGACCCAGACCCCGAACTCTGCCCCAGTGTCTCTCCCAATGCAAATCGGCCCTGGGAAAAGCTCTATGGCCCGCCGGCCCCCGGGAAATTGGAGGTTAACCCTGGCTGTGTCCTCCTGCCATGCAGGATCACAGCTGCCCCAAGGAAAAGCCCTGTACTGTGGGTTGGGGCTGCATGCTTTTCTGATATCTGTGCTTTCACTTTCGGTTTGAGACTGTCCTCAGAACCTTATTTCTTCCCCCGTCTGCTCTGATCTCCCCCCTGGCCCCGGAACCAACCTTTTTTGGCGAGACTGCAGATTTTCTTCGGCCAGGAGTTTGTTCTACTTCTTATCTTTCAATTTCCAGTCAAGCTATTTTGAGGCTAGATATAATATTGATAAAGAGGGTAAGAGAAGAGCTTAGAAAGTTGAGTGTGTCTTCTCTGCCATCTTGGCTCCGCCCAGAAGGGATAATGTTGTAAAAAAATTACCCAGGCATGGGTTCTATCAATAAAAAGTTAAATTATGAAAAAAAGAATTAATTCATGATGATGGAAGAATACAAATCCACATAATACATCTGCTGGGACATAAAGATGATACATATATTCTCAGAAGCTTAATAATTTTGAGATTAACAAAAGAGGAAAGAGAATTTCTAAATAAACCTATTTTTTTAAAGAAATTAAACAGGACATGAATTAGCTTCCTGAAGGGAATGGTTCAGGACCAGATAAACTTAGAAGCAAATTCTACCAAGCCTTTAAAGATCATTTAATACAATTATTAAATAAATTATTTGGAATAATAGGTAAAAGAGTTGTAGGAAACTCCTTTTATGAAATAAATATGGACTGATGGATGTGTTTTTTTTCAACAATGAGATGATTCAGACCAGTTCCAATGACCTTGTAATGAAGAGGGCCATCCTTACCCAGAGAGAGAACTGTGGCAACTGAGTGTGGATCACATCATAGTATTTTCATTCTTTTGGTCATTGTTTGCTTGCATTTTATTTTCTTTCTTATTTGTTTTCCTTTTTGATTTGATTTTTTTGTGAAGCAAGATAATTATATAAATATGTATGCATATATTGGATTTTACATGTATTTTTACTGTGTTTAACATATGTTGGATTATTTGCCATCTAGGGGAGGAGATGGGGGAAAGAAGGAAATATTGAAACACAAGGTTTTGCAAGGGTTAATGTTGAAAAATTATCCACGTGTATTTTTTGAAAATAAAAAGCTTTAATTTTTTTTTAAAAAAAGTAAATAAATAAATATGGAGCTGATATCTAAACCAGTAAGACCAAAAAATAAAGAAGAAAAATTATAACTCAATTTCACAAATGAATATAGATATAAAAGTCCTAAAATATTTGTTGTATGACTATACCAAATACACCAAAAAAGGTTATTTATTATGACCAATTGGAAATTATGCCAGTAATTCAGGGATGGTTTAATATAAGGAAATCAATTAACATAATTCATGACATCAAAAAGGAAAAATAACAAAAATCATATCATTATTTTAAGATAGTTCCTCCCCCCAGATTCCCTCTCTAAAATTTTACACTTATTTTCTGCTCTCCTTCTAATTTTAGCTACATTGATTTGTACAAAAATGTTTAATGTAATCAAAATTACCTATTTTATATCTCACTAAGCCCTTAATCTCTTATTTATTCATAAATTATCCTACCCACCTGTCTTAAAGGGAAGAATAAAAGTTCCATATTCTTATACTTTACTTAAGATATCTCCCTTCATATCTACTTCATGTATCCATTTTAACCTTATCTTGGTAAATAGTATGACATTGGTATGTTCCTAGTTTCTGTCAAATTGCTTTCTGATTTTCCTAACAATTTTTTTTTTACCAACAAATGAACTACTATTGATAAGGCAGCAATTATCTCAGGTGATCCTTTCTAGTTTTTTGTTGTTGTTGTTGTTGTTGTTGTTTTGTTTTTTAACAAAAGTTTCGCAAGTTAACATTACTGAGAGTATTGCAAAGGAAACACAGATGTATCCTACAAAATACAGTTAGTTGTTTCTAAGAAAACACTATGTTAAATGAGATTAATGTTTTTATGTTGAAATTTTTTTTGTACTTTTCTTGGGAAATTGTTTTTCTGAATCCAGAGAAAATTCAATAAATAAATGAAAACAATTATAATACTTCTGCAAGAATGAAAGATTAATAACTAATGTAAAGATTTAACTGTTTCAAAGAAAGCCATTGGAGGTCAAGTCAAAAATCAAAATAGGACTTGTTGACATGCAAAGTTAAAGGGTGGCAATTCTCAGAACTGGAATGAAAGTGCATAGAAAAGAAATGTAATTTCTTTATGTTGCCAGTATTTGACATGTGATATAGTATAATGCTATTAATATTGCTAGGAGATCCGATGTGTTATTTGATTATAATGTCTGCTAATTTGTGACTATAATTTGCATATCTAGTATAGATTTTTTTAAAAAATGTTACTCACTCCAATATTACTAATTACTATTATTAATATTAATAACAATTAACAATTTTAAGATGACCATAATAAGGAGTAAAAGGTGTGAAGAAAGTTGAAAATTGTTTCAGAAAGACATAGAAAATCAGCAAATCCTTTATCCTGTATAATTTCAAGTCATTGTCATAATATATTGATTCGTTCTAAAGCTGAAGCATATAGTTATTATTACTATATTTTTCATAAAATGTCTATGTCTTTTAATATAATTCTATCACAAAAAATATAATTTATCATTGTGATCACTCATTATTTAAAACCACGAATATAAAATAACAGAGAATAATATTATTTCAAAAATTCCTGGGAGCTCTATTTTCTTGCTCCTGGATTCCAAATAATATGTTAGAAATTATTAGTAAATTTATCCATCCACACTTGGTAAGCCAAAAAATAATTAAAATATGCAATCAAACAAAATTACAGTAGGATATCATGAAGTTACTGTGAGGCATAGTTACAATATATTTGTGAATAAATATTGGCTACATTAACTTTTTCATGACAATCTTAAACCCTTACTGAATCTCAGGATTATTTTTTTTCTGGGATCTGCTTTTGGGGAAGTTATACATTAAAAAGTTATCTTCTAGAGGTTGGTGGTTAGGCCCAAAATTATCATAATAACCAAAACATTTCATAACATTTCATTTACAATATTATAAAATCTCTTAATATATTCATGAGAGTCATAGAAACATTTCCACATACAATATGATTCATTTCATGTATTTCTTATTTCCAAGATGTGTATTTTCCTAAATATAATTCATATTATCACATCATAGCAAATCATGTAATTTCCTCAAAGTCCAGTAGTAAGACAAAAGTCAAGATGATTGGTGATGGCACAGGATGCAGCAGTGGATGACCCTGGAGTCTTCAATATCTGAATAATCTAAGCACTCTGTAAATCGTGCTTAAGTGGCTTTCATGGCCATTGGAATTATTGTTTTCATCTTTTCATTCAAAAAGAAGACTTTACATGCTTGTGGCAGATGTCTTTTTAATTCAGAGTCCTGTAAGTTGCCCTCAATTTCGTTTAGTATGTCTAGTGAAATGACTTATCAAAGAATGACTGCTGCTTATGGTATTGCTTGTCAGAGCCACAGGTGATAGTTGGGTATCTGGTGAACACCAAAGGTGAATGAGAAAAGGGCCTCAGAAAGCCCTCACACTAAAGATACTATTTTTCTTTGAAAATCTCAAAGCATAATGCAACTGTCAGTTACTATCTTTGTTAATATAAGAGAATCTAATTTCCTTAACTACATTGTCTTCTTCCTATTTTCTTATTCCCTAAAACAGCTTCACCAAGTCAAAAAATATATATTTTAAGTGCTGAGAGAATAAAGAGAGAAGCAAATTGCATATACTAATTGGAACACTTGCATTAAAGAAAATTATTTGATTTGTGCTTAGATATTCAGTATCACAAGTTATGGTTGATAAATGAAATATTTCTTTTGGAAAGAGAGACAAAAACACAACTGAACTACTCCAAAGTATCCTTGTTCTTAACATGTTCTTAACATGATATCCCTATCAAAGTAATAGGATTGCTGTGGATCCCAAAAAGTAATTTATAAAACATTTTATGGTTTGTATTCTACCTGTTTTTCATTTATATTTCCTAACAATCTTGTGAGGTAGTTGCATTAAGAATATTATCCTCATTTCACAGTTGATGAAACAAGCTCAGAGGGAGAAAATGATTTGTCCAGGCTCACACAATTTTTGCTTTGCAAGATAAAATTTAGACCCATGTCTTTTCTAACTTTAAATCGAGTGGTCATTATATTATTCCATGATGGTCCTTTTTTATTTTGTTTATTTTTTAAAATTAAAATAGGTAAGTATTTATGAAAGTGTCATTTTGACAAAAGGAGTTATTATATATGTATATATAAATCATAACTACTACTTCTATTATTGACATTTTCAATATAAGATTGGGAATAGGGAAAAGTGAACTGGAGGAAGCAAAGTCATTTAAAAATATAAACAATTACTTATATTACTGAAAAATTCATTTTTGCAAAGGAAAGATGAATTCAGCTCCTATAGTCTAAAAAATGTATTTTTCATGCAAATATTTATGAGTTAATAAATGTCTGATAATCTGGACATTCATGGATAATATTATAATTTCCACTGCATAGGAATAATTTATATCTCTTCTTAGTGGTGCTATACTTATTATTTGAAGTCTGGCTTTATTTTTTTAAAGTGGTTATTAGATAGAAATTTGTCTTCCCTAAAGAAAAGCATTATCATCTCAATGTTCTGTAAATATCCTTCAAGTTAAAATTATACCACTTGGTAAAAAATAATGTATAGAATTATATAGTTATTAAATACTAATCAAATTACTCCTCCAAAAAAATCATTAATAGCAGTTGGAAATAAATCTCCCAAAGCATTTAGGAAACCTTATATTTAAAAGGATGATGCTAAAGTAATGTTTCTTATACACATACACACACACTCACACACAGAGAGACATATATTAGATGTTATTTACAATAATTAAGGGAAATATGAAAATGAAATTTCACTTTTGGAAAGGATTCCAAGCATAGTGAACACATGTGAATGATATGCTAATTATCCATTAGTTACTAGTTAATTATTCAGGCATTTCAGAAAGCTAGCATTTATTCTAAGAGCAAGTAACTAAAATGCATGCATTGAAATGATACCATGAATTTACTAGAAAAATATCATTAAATTGTATTAAAGGTTAGGGACATTCCAATCCAACAGTACCTTTGCACCTATTTCATATTTTAGTAAAGACAGAAATTTTCCATTTTTAAGGGCCACAAATAATCCCTAGGGCATTTTGTTATTGTTGTTTTTCCTGTCTTCATCACTTCAATCTCTTTTCTATATCAGATCCAGGTGATTTAGATTTCAGATCTATTTCTAGACCTAACATTAATTATGTTAACATATTCCAATAACAGTATAATCCAAAATATCTACAAATGATCCATCTTTTTTCCTCTGTGGGGATATAAAGGACTGAATCTGGGACCCAGCTCTTAGTATGGCATTATTATGGAAGAACTGGATGAATAATTTTGCAGAAATTTTATTTCATGAAATTCACACATATGTGGAAGCAATATGAATGTATGCCATTTAAATTTCACAAATCATGATATGAAGCTAAAACACATTTCAGAAAAGGCATAGATAATAGATTACAGGAATGACAACCTTAAAACATCTTCATCTGTTGATCATTTCAAAAGTAATTCCATAAAATCTTCCTTTTGACCTTGATTTAGTAGAGATCTATTTGTTTTACAATATAAATTGACACATTTTCTTTTTTTCTTCCTTCCTTCCTTCCTTCCTCCTTTGCTCCCTCCTTCCTTTTCTCCTTTCCTACATTTCTCCCTCCCTCCTTTTTTCCTTCCCTCTATCCCTTTCTTTCTTTCTTTTTTCTTTCTTTCCTTCCTTCCTTCCTTCTTTTCTTTCTTTCTTTTTTCTTCCTTTCTTTCTTTTTTCTTTCTTTTTTTAAAACACTATGTGTTGACTTACAAGAACTCATATAAAATTTTTTTTCCTTGAAGTTTCTTCTCATATTTATTGCATTGAGGAAAATAATTATTTTCCTTTTTTGCATAATAGGAAATTTTGATTACATTAATTTTTTGGTTGTTTTAAAACACATTGCTTTATGAACTATGCTGGGAGAGAAAAATCAGAGCAAAAGGGAAAATTCATGGGAGATGGAAGAAATAAAAAAAAAAGAAGATTGTATTGTTAATTTACATTCAGTCTCCATATTTCTTTTTCTGGATGCAAATGGAATTTTCTGTCCAAAGCTTTCTAGGATTGCTTTGGATCACTAAACCACTTAGAAGAAACCAAGTCTTTCACTGTTGATCATCTTCTTGCTGTCATTGTGTACAATGTATTTCTGGTTCTGCTTGTTTCCACTTAAAGTCAGTTCATGGAAATTTTTCCAGGCCTTGCTAAAATCAGTACTAATATTCCATCCCTTCGTATACTACAACTTATTCAGCCATTCCCCAATTGATGAGCATCTACTCATTTTCCAATTCTCTGCCACCACAAAAAAGAGTGGCTACAAATATTTTTGCACATGTGGGTCCTTTTCCCTTCTTTATGATATCCTTAGGATACAGCCCCAGTAATGGTACTGCTGGGTCAAATGGTTTGAAAGCCCTTTGGGCATAATTCCAAATTGCTCCTCAGAAAGGTTGTATCATTTTACAACTCCACCAGCAATGCATTAGTGTCTCCAGTTTTCCCACATCCCCTCCAGCATTTATCATTATCTTTTGCTGTCATCTTAGCCAATCTGAGAGGTGTGAGATGGTATCTCAGAATTGTTTCAATTTGCATTTCTCTAATCAATATTGATTTAGAGCTTTTTTATATGACTATAGATGGTTTTAATTTTGTCACCTGAAAATTGTCATATCCTTTGATCATTTATCAATTGATGATATAATTATTTTTCTCATGTTAAAAGTGTTTGAGGAGCAGAAGAAATAAATAAATATTTAGAGTGTATTTACCAGAATTCATGGCCATATTCACCACACAACCTTCCCAGCTACCATTATTACTGATCTTTCTATATAATGCTCCGGAAATATCTTCTTCCTGGAAGCTAACTTCATCCCTAGAATTTATACTTTGTAACTATTCTCCACCCAAAGATACATTAGTAAAATTTATAAAATTGGATCTTTAAAAACAAAATATGCACACAAGACAATTTTAAATTTAATATGCACTATTAAAATTTTTTCTTTCACTTTCTTAAGTCTAGAAAATCAGCAAAGCAATAAATTAAGTTCTGATATATAGGATTTGCCACTTTTTGGATTCTAAATATTAACACTGATAATTCAATAATGTGCTTTCAGAAATTAGAAAGAGATGCTTCATATTCTTGTCTCAAGTCCTGATGCCCCTCCCTCTGATGGTTGTTTCTAGAACATCCATTTTAAGGAGAAGACCCAGGTTAGCAATGTCTATATTCTTCTCCAGATTGCATTCCTGACTTTGTTAGTCTTTCTTCTCAATGCCCACCAAGGGGAACTTACAACTTTCCCCCCCTTTTTCCAGCTTTGTTTTTATGTGTTATCTCTCCCATTATATTAGAAACTCCTTTAAGGCATAGACAGTTTTTCTACTTATATGTATTTCCCAAAGTTTTACATTATGTTTGGCAAATAGCTGACTCTTAATAAATGCTTGTTGACTTTCAGTATGATCCTAAAAGCATTAAAGTTGAATATATTTTGAAAATTGTAAAATAATACTAATGATATCCATATATATGTTGGTCAGATTTCTATAAGTTTCAGAGAGCCTCCCCCTATACTATGTCTTGGAAATATTCATTATTTGTTCATAATCAGATTACAGAAGTATTCATAGAAAGAATTCTCAAAATAAATGACAAAAATTTATTTAACTTTTGCCTTTTTGAAGGCTAACAATAAAGGGAACATTGCTAGGCTACCCATTGTATTTGGATATAGATATGATATTAGTTTGGATATAGAATATGATATTAGTTATCTCAAAGCATTTTCTTTGCCACTTACCTTCTCTTTTAATTTTTCTATTTGGGTTGAAGGCAACAGCATCCCTCTAGTCATATCAGTTAGACACCTATTACCATGTGTGAAAACTATATTTTTACTTTCATGAAATTTTGCTTTTTAAAAGAGTTGATTACTTTTAATAAATAATAAATAATATTGTGATGTTGTTTGTTTTGTACAAAAGATTTTAGTTGGAGATTTGTTTTCTTTGTGATTCACCTTTATGTGTTCTATTGTTATAATGAAAATGAGAAAAAAATACCAGGAAAGTACATTTTCTTCTAGTTTTACACTTAAAATAACAATAAATTATGATTATTTTGATTATTATTAACTAAATCTCAAAGTTATGTACTCCAGGTGATAATTTTGTGTTATGGAAAGAGTATTTTATTCTGAGAACAGAGGTTTTTTTTTTGTTTGTTTGTTTTTTCCTTTGATCACTTCTATTTTTTTAGCTACTGTCCAAGCAGTTTCCTTTTATTCCATTGACCTTTAGCTTTGGAATAAGAGTAGGCTTAGATCAAGCAGGACAGCTGACAACACAGTTAGATAACAAATTTGAAGGTTTTTCATAGACACTCTAGCATGTCAGATTACACTGAAGCTATACATTTGTATATGAGTACTCTCTTACTAATATTTTGTTATTCAGAATTATCTGTGATAAAAAGTAGGAGACTTAAAAATAAGCTAAAATACACATTATTTTGTTCTTAATAAGAGTCTTTATGATTAAGAGAACACTAATCTTAAACTACAGTCAATTCAACAAGCATTTATTAAGTCCAATTATCTTTGATGTCCACTTGTACCAAACTCTTACCTGGGGTTTCAAGAAACAGTAGCATTAGCAGCAGCCACACTCCAGTAAACCACCTTAATAGACAGGCTAAATCAATTCGAAGGTAAGCTAAAGGTCTCCCCAAATCTCATTGAATTAAAGTGATGTCTATCCCAATCATGTAAAGATTTCTCCTAATTAAATGGAAAGATAAGAACACTTCTGAAAGGCTCTGTGGAGTGCTTAGAGATTTGTCAGATATGAAAGACATCAAAATCATCCTGCATTTTATTTTCAATTTAATAAACATTATTGATGGATATATAAGATAAAAATGTAAAAAAAATAAAACAAAATTCTGTCTTAAATGCACTCATTTTTAAGGGAATAATTAAATTTATATAGTAATTACCACAATAATTTTCTCTTGTACTCTTCAAAATTTCAAATGCAGTTTTTGTAATGAAGTGAGAGTTTCTATTCACTCCTCCTCTTCATCCCTTTTGTATCCATAGCCCTCATGTGTATTGCCCAAAGATATTTGTCAATGATGTTTATACATTCATTTTATTTAGGTGGACCTAGACTAAACTCTATTTCTATAAAAAACCGAACCTTAACACAGTGAGTTCCTACTATGCATAAAAGTTCTGTGATAAATACCTCTTTAAGCTATTTTCTTAATTACATAATTTTGGGGGGGAAATATCCAGAAACTAGCCTAAACGATAATCTGACTATGCATATTCTTTGATGCAGAAATATCGCTAATAGGTCTGTATCTCAGAGAGATTACATAAAGAAGGAAAGAATCTACAAGTACAAAAATGTAGTAGATTTTTTGTGAAGGCAAAGAATTTAGAATTAAGGGATTGCCCATCATTTAGAGAATAGCTGAAGAAATTATGGTATATGAATATAATGAAATAGTAGTGTACAATTAGAAATGACAAGCAGGATGACTTCAGGAAAACCTGAAAAGGCTAACATGAACTGATGCTGAGTGAAGTGAAGAGAAATAGAATATTGACCCCAGTATCTGCAACACTGTGTGATGATCAGGTCTGAACGATTTAGTTCTTTTCAGCAATACAATGATCCAAGACAATTTCAAAGATTTGTGATGGAAAATGTTATCCATTTCCAGATAAAGAAATCTTGGAATTTGAATGCATATTGAAGCATACTATTTTCACTTTCTTTTTTCTTCTTTTAGTGGTTCTTTCCTTTTGGCCTGTTTCTTCTTTTACAACATAATTTATACAGAAATATGTTTCATATTATTGCACATATATAACCTACATCAAATTTCTTCAGTCTTATGGAGGGGCTAGGGAGGGAAGGAAGGAAATAATTTGAAACAAAAAAAGAATGTTAAAATTTTCCTTTACATTTTATTACAAAAAATAATATATTATTTATTTAAAAAGAGAAAAGGAAAACATCCAGAGATACATTTTGAGTGAAAACTATGTTAGAATAATGGGATTCATCTCTGACATGAAGGAATGATCCTCTTTTCCTGGGAACTCAATTAAAATATCATGAGAGAAAAGGCAGAGGCCTGGGGTTTGGGGACAGGCTTCCTTTTAGGAAGTTGCCATATTGTGTGGAATATGTAAGCATGCTCCAAAAATTGGCAGTAAATAGTTCCTTATAAACAAGCTATGAAAGCAGAAAATGTGGCTTCTTTTTATTACAACATATGGAGATAATGTAACAAAATATAGGTGGTTAAGTAGCTACATTTGTGAAGCTTGAAAGAAATCCTTTATGAAATAAAACCAAAATTACCCTTCCTTAAGAAATAAATCCACAAAAGACTGAAGCAAATAAGCTATTATCTCTAATATCCTAGATTTCTAGGATTCTAAGGTTAATGTGTATTTTTGTTACTTTGTAGAATCATATAACAAAATGGCCATCTCTTAGTAAGAAAACATTTCATATAAATATGACACATTTTTAGCTGAATTTTTGTTATTGTGAAGCAAGTGGATTTAATTATAATTTCTCTCTCTCTCTCCTTTTCTGTCTCTTTATCTCTCTCTGTCTGTCTCTCTCCTTTTCTATTCTCCTTTCTATCTGTATCTATCTGGATCAGAAACTAACAAATATGATGCAGATGTTAAAAATGGCTTTCTTTCTTGTTTAAAAATGGGAGATAATGAAAAAAGGAAAAGACAGAAGAGGCAGATAGCTATAATCAGTGGTATCCACTGCCAAAAAGAATTGTACATTTGATGTCTGGCAGAGAAAGTCATCTGAAAATGATCAATGGCTTCAGAAGGTTGGCTTTAACATAGCCAATTGCAAATTGTATTTTCATTAAGTCTTCAAAAGGGCATCATCTTAAACTATTCTATTATGGAGGCATTTTTATCTTTGTTTTATTTTATACAAGGATTATCTAAATTTTCTCCTTTGAAAATGCCCTTTAAAATGACTGTTACAATATAGGCCCACTTTTAACCTCTGACAGAGGGAGATATAAACAATAAAACTGGGAAATGACTTCAGACAGATACATACTCTATGAAAAGTTTTATGACATATTAAAAGAGAACTTTCAGTCATTCTGTAGGACTTGCTGGATGATTCAGAAATAGTCATCCAAAAAACTGGAAACTTTAAAAGAAGAAAAGAGAATGGATGAGATTCATGTTCCAGAGGGCTTTTATGTCCCAAAGTAACTCTTATAGATGATGGAATTATCAAAACTCTGTGTATAAATGATGGAGACACATTTTTATCACTTCCTAAAAATGGAAGTAATTAATAAGTGCTCAATATAGTTATATGGCAAACTTGAATCTCCTTTTAAGTACCAGATTTTTCTTCTTTTACTTTTTTAAAGTATTTGTATCATAAATCATGCCACTATCATGGTACTAACAGGCCTGCCAAGTGTTTAGATGATATTGTTTTTCAAAAGTATGTTTAGGAAATCATGATAATTATTGATGAATTAACAGCTCACATAGAGCTGGAAAATTTTAAAATTGATATTGATACACTAGAATGAAGCAAGATGCGGGTAAATAAGATTTTGATGGGTTTTGAAATTCAAGAGATCATATAAGAATTTACAAAATGAATAAGCATTAACTGGGGGAATAAGAGACTAAAAGAAGATTACGTAGCAGATTCAAACTTTTGTAATGTAGAAGGGATTTAAAAAAACAATAAACTTAGAAATTTTCAGGTTTGATGAATTCAAAGATCACCAAAATTTTAAAAGAAAACAATTATTATACATTATTCTAAAAGATTTAGAAAGTACTTTACTACATTCCTTTTGTGAGACAGTAAAGCTCTAACACCTAAATCAATGAGAGATAAAATACAAGATAACCAATATTATTTATAAATTCAAAAATTATTAATGAAGTCTTCTCAGACTACAGTGAATCATCTAAGATAATATTCATCATTAGTAAGTTGGATTTTTACCAGGAATACTAGTTTATTCAACATTAGAAAAACAATCAACATAACGAATCATATTAAAAATACATCCAAAAATACATCCAAAACTTTCTAAATGCATTCAGAAAAAGCCTTTGATAAAATCTAAAATTTATTTATAATAAAAGTCCAAACTTCTGATTTTAATATAACTAAATGGATTTATGATTTCAAAAGAATTGGAAAATTCCTCTCATCTAGTGATGGAAAAACAATTATTTAGAAGATAAGCCTTAGTTTTTTTTTTTTGAACAAGAGACTCTACATATCTAATTTGTGTTTAACTTAACATCACTATCTTCACAAAACATCTCTTATATGTTTTGTTTGTTTTTCTCCTTAGCTATCAATATGATGCAAGCCGTCATCATCTCTTGTCTGAACTATTACAATAGAATTGTGATAGATATCAATGCTTCAATTCTCTCCTCTCTCCAATTTGTTAAAATTTCCTAAATTTGACTACGTCGTCTATATTCAATAACTTCCAGTAGTTCTGTAATATCTCCATTAACAATATAAACTCCTTCTTGGCAATTAAAACATTTCAAAACTTGACCTGGCCCACTTGTACAGTTTTCTTAGATTTTACTCACCTCTTCCTAATCTCTGATTCAGCTATGCTGACCTGTATACCTTTTAATTCTCATAATACACCAATTTTAGATTCAATGACATTTATTGGCTGTTTCTTTAACTAGGAATCTTCCACTGTTCTCCCTCATCACCTCTACTTATGATTTCCTTGAGATTTTTCAATTTGAAGATCAAATCTCTCTAAAATGTCTTCCTTCAGTCATTTCTACTGAATACATTTCTTTCACACTTAGGGTTTCTTATTTGATTCGATATAGCAAACATTTACTAAGCACCTACTGCGTTTCAGGCATTATGTTGTGTTGAGAATATTATTTAAAAAAAAGAGAGATAAAACACAGTCCCTCCCCTCAAGGAGCCTATCATTATAATGGGCAAGAAAACATGCAAGGAAATAAATACAAAACAACTAAATAAAGGATAAATAGGAAATAATTAAAAGAGGGAAAGAAAGCACTGTAATTAAGAGGGTTTGTGGAATGCTTCTTATAAAACGTTGGATTTTGTTAATGACTTAAAGAAAGTAATAGAACTAAGTAGCAAAGTGGAGGAAGAAGAACTTTACAAGCATGAGGAAAAGCCAAATAAAATGGCCAGAGAAGAGATAAGGAATATCTTGTTCAAAGAAAAATCAGAAGGCCAGCATAGCTGGATCAGAAATTATGAAAAGGGTACAAAGATAGGAATAGGAACATTCTCAAGGGACAGATATTATTTTGGATGTATTGAAATAAAATCTCGACTTGACTTTCAATTTGAGATATCTGAAGGCAGTTTGGAAATATAAGACTAAAGCTTAGCAGAGAATGGGGCAGGAAAGATAGATTTGAGAACCATTATCATAAGATGTTAATTTAATCCAGGGGAACTCATGAAATCACTAAGTAAGTAATAGAGGGGGGAAAAAAGAGGACTCAAGACACAGCACTGAGGGCATGTATGGTTGGAGGCCATCATCTGTATAAAAATCCAGCATTTGAGACAGAAAAGGAATTGTTAGCTAGGTTGGAGAAAATGCAGGAAAAATGATATCTCAAAAACCTAAAGTGTATTAAGGAGGAAAGAGTAATTAGGAATCAAAAGGTGCAGAGAAGTCATGGAAAATGAGGATTATGAAAGAGTCATTGAATTTGGCAACCAACAGATCATTCATAATTTTGGAATGAGAGTTTTCAGTGGAATATTAAAGTTGTATGCTGGATTGTAAGTGGATAAAAAAGTAAAGAGAGAGAAAGTAAGAGGCACCAGTATAGATGGCTTTTAATTCAAAGGGGCAAAAGAGAAATAGAATGATAGCAGGGATGGAAGACTTAAATGTATTTTTCAATGTGTTGTCTCTCTCTTAGATTGTGAGGTTCTTGAAAGAACTAGATTTTTGTGTTGTTCTTTTCTTTTTTATAATATGATTGTTCTCTCTAGGAGTAGCTTTCGCAAGGGAGGTTTTCTGGAGGCAGCCTTAGTTTTGGTTCAAAGTAATAATTACTTCAAACTCATCCAGGAGTTAAAATCCAGTCCTTTACTGTGTACTTCAAAGCTTTGAGCTTCAGCCCCTAGCTCCCTGCTGATATCTCCAGCCAGCACAAAGGTGGAATATAGAATGAATCTGTCTCCACCTTCAAGAATGGGCTTCTGTTTCTGGCCCTGAGAGCTTCTTGCTTATATGCTGTACACACACCAATCATATCACTGGGAAACCATTATTTGTTGTAGGATTAAATCAATTCTAAACAAGATTTAAACATTGTCTCCTCAATTCCACTTAGTACCTTGTTTCAAGTTCTGGCCCATTACATCTCCTTGTAAGATCAGATCAATCATACTGAACCATGCTAAATTAGATTATTATTGTCTCTATCAATTCTAATGACTTAATACTTTGTAAGGATTTCAACAGATTTTTTTTTACTTTCTTTACTCTTTTAGTTATAATACTACCTCCTCACTGAATATGAATTGTGTGTTTCCTTAGAATATTAATTTATTCTTGAAATATATACCTAAAATGCAACTTCTAAACTATACCAGATGCCAACAGGCTAACAGAATGCCCACAAAAGCAACCCATATTTAAATTCATCCATCCTCTCAAAAAGCAGGGAAGCTTTTTTTAAAGTCTTTTTCTAAAACCTTAGTTTTATTTTTTTTTATTATACCTTATTTTATTAACAAGATATATGCATGGGTAATTTTTCAGAATTGACATTGCAAAACCTTTTGTTCCTATCCTTTCTCCCACCCTCAGATGGCAGGTAGACCAATACATGTTAAATATGTTAAAGTATATGTTAAATGTAATATATGTATACATGTCCATTTTGCTGCACAAGAAGTATTGGACTTTGAAATAATGTACAATTAACCTGTGAAGGAAATCAAAAATACAAGTAGACAGAAATAGAGGGATTGGGAATTCTACATAGTGTTTCATAGTCATCTCCCAGAGTTCTTTCACTGAATGTAGCTGGTTCTATTCATTACTGCACTATTGGAACTGATTTGGTTTATCTCATTGTTGAAGAGAGCCATGTTCATCAGAATTGATCATCATATAGTATTGTTGTTGAAGTATATAATGATCTCCTGGTCCTGCTCATTTCACTCAGCATCAATTCATGTAAGTCTCTCCAGGCCTTTCTGAAATCATCCTACTGGTCATTTCTTTTTTTTTTTTTTTTTAATAGCCTTTTATTTACAGGATATATGCATGGGTAACTTTACAGCATTAACAATTGCCAAACCTCTTGTTCCAATTTTCACCTCTTACCCCCACCCCTCCCTAGATGGCAGGATGACCAGTAGATGTTAAATATATTAAAATATAAATTAGATACACAATAAGTATACATGACCAAAATGTTATTTTGCTGTACAAAAAGAATCAGACTCTGAAATATTGTACAATTAGCTTGTGAAGGAAATCAAAAATGCAGGTGTGCATAAATATAGGGATTAGAATTCAATGTAATGGTTTTAGTCATCTCCCAGAGTTCTTTTTCTAGGCATAGCTAGTTCAGTTCATTACTGCTCCATTGGAAATGATTTGGTTGATCTCATTGCTGAGGATGGCCTGGTCCATCAGAACTGGTCATCATATAGTATTGGTGTTGAAAGTATATAATGATCTCCTGGTCCTGCTCATTTCACTCAGCATCAGTTCGTGTAAGTCTCTCTAGGCCTTTCTGAAATTATCCTGTTGGTCATTTCTTACAGAACAGTAATATTCCATAATATTCATATACCACAATTTATTCAGCCATTCTCCAACTGATGGACATCCATTCAGTTTCCCCTACTGGTCATTTCTTACAGAACAATAATATTCCATAAAATTCATATACCACAATTTATTCAGGCATTCTCCAATTGATGGACATCCACTAAGTTTCTAGTTTCTTGGCCACTACAAAGAGAGTTGCCACAAACATTCTTGCACATACAGGTTCCCTTCCCTTCTTTAATATCACTTTGGGATATAAGCCCAGTAGTAACACTGCTGAATCAAAGTGTATGCACAGTTTGATAACTTTTTGAGCATGGTTCCAAATCACTCTCCAGAATTGCTGGATGTATTCACAATTCCACCACCAATGTATCAGTGTCTCAGTTTTCCCACATCCTCTCCAACATTCTGCATTATCTTTCCCTATCATTCTAGCCAATCTAACAGGTGTGTACTGGTATCTATCTCAGAGTTGTCTTAATTTGCATTTCTCTAATTAATAATGATGGAGCATCTTTTCATATGGCTAGAAATAGTTTCAATTTCTTTGTCTGAGAATTGCCTGTTCATATCCTTTGACCATTTATCAACTGGATAATGTCTTGATTACTTATAAATTAGAGTCAATTCTCTATGTATTTTGGAAATGAGGCCTTTCTCAGAACCTTTGATTATAAACATGTTTTCCCATTTTATTGCTTCCCTTCTAATCTTGTCTGCATTAGTTTTGTTTGTGCAAAAAATTTTCAATTTGATATAATCAAAATTTTCTATTTTGTGATCAATAATGATTTCTAGTTCTTCTTTGGTCACAAATTCCTACTTCTTCCTAAGGAAGGAGGTCTGAGAGGTACACTATCCCATGTTCTTCAAATTTATTTATAATCTCATTTTTATGCCTAGATCATGAACCAATTTGACCTTATCTTGGTGTACAGTGTTAAGTGTGGGCCCATTCCTAGTTTCTGCCATAATAATTTCCAATTTTCCCAGCAGTTTTTGTCAAACAATGAATTCTTATCCCAAAGCTGGGGTCTTTGGGTTTGTTAAACACTAGATTATTAAAGTTATTGACTATTTTTTCCTTTGAACCTAATCTATTCCACTGATCAACTAGTCTATTTCTTAGCCAATACCAAATTGTTTTGGTAACTGCTGCTTTATAATATAATTTTAGATCTGGTAGAGCTAGGCCAACTTCATTTGATTTTTTTTTTTCATTAGTTCCCTTGAAAGTCTTGACCTTTTGTTCTTCCAGATGAATTTTGTTATTATTTTTTCTAAGTCATGAAAATAGTTTGTTTGGGAGTCTGACTGGTATAACACTAAATAAATAGATTAGTTTTGGTAGTATTGTCATCTTTATTATATTTAGAGCAGCAAATCTTTAACTAGAGTACTATGATAAATCCTTGTAAATGACTAAGATGAAGGTGGAATATCCTAGAATGATGACAGACTGCTATGACATGAAAAAAATAGCATGAAACAATCTGTATAATTTTTGTTTTAATTCATTCAGGGAATAATTCAAATTGCTTACTATGGTCCTGGCAATAGAACAGACTCTGTGTTCTCTATTTAATGCAGGGAATTTATGGACCCCAAATTAAATAGATATCTATTTAATATTCATATGATACTTTATATGAATTGGGTATTTCATAACAATTCTCAGGTCATGCCTAAGTAATACTGGTCATTACTTGATAGTATTAATATTAAACTTAATAATTGCAATGATTCATTTTGGGTTTGCAGCACAGAAGGGCATCTTATAATACTAATACTTTGTAGATCTAGAAAAGAACACAGATCTCAGTTAGTACAAATCATTTTACAAATGAGGTATCTCAGTCTTAAAGATTTACCCAAGATCACATAATTAGTCCTGGATTTTTATTGTTTTATTGCCAGAGACATAGCAAGCAATTTGAATCCCTTCTCAGATTAGTGTTTTTAAGTGCCAAAAAAATCCTTAAATATGGCTAAAAAGAAAACAATTATATTGAAATAAAGATGGCAAATTGAATATATGACTCACAAAAAGGATAAGAACCATTAATTTAATGCTTCTAGAGTCAATCTTTCTTTTCTTCTGTTCCCTTTCTTGTCTTTCCTTTCCCCTCCCCTTTTCTTTGGCTATCCATTGCCTAAAATGGTGCTTTACACATAATCAAAGTTTAATATTCATCAAATAAATGGATAGAAAGGTATATCCATGTTTCAGTTTAGATTTCAAAATTCTGGATATTACTAAGTTGATGGCTCCAATACATACACACATATGCATGAATACATGTACACATGTGTATATGTATATATGTATACACATGAATATAATGAGTTTTATTATATCATGAATACATATATGTTTATGGGTATATATATATATATATATATATGTAAACATATATATGTGAGTTTTTAACCACAAATTACACATGTATATATTACAATAAATCTTCCTTCTTTTTTGTTTGTTTGCTTCCTAGAAGATTTCTAATATAATACAATGGACTTACATCATACCATTTCATATCAACATCTTGTATTTGGATCCCTTTAGTTATTATTTTTTAAAATTTCTATTCACAGAGTTGAGTTCAATTCTAAAGAGTATTTTAACTAGCCATTAGTTAGATAACTAAATTCAGATCTTTTATCAAACATATTAGATGATGTGTACAGCTTAGAACCACAATGAAATATTTTCTTATAAAAAGTATATCAGCTCAGTGTGTACCAAAAGAGAGGAAAAACAGATAGAAAACTTTGGTGTTTCACTAATCTTCACAAAATATAAAGATAACTAAAACTAAAGGGCTCCAGAGTATTGGAATGATACTCTTTGAATGATTTATGAATGGATACAGCCAAGTATTGCATATAAAAAGCTGTGGATGAAGCCTAATATATACTATTGAAAAATTTCCATCTATGACATCACAAATCAAAATTGAAGTATCATCGAATTATGATTCAAAATTTCTAGACCCTAAAAAGTATTCACTTTATATGAAATTCTTTCCTTTGAAGTCACAATGGAATTATTTGATAGTTTTCCTAATTAAAATTTCCTTATAAAATCCTCTTGTCTTGTTTTCTTTTTTTCTGTATCTTTTGCTAATATCTCATTTAAATTTTACATCAAATTAATAAGAAGGTTATAATTTTCTTTTCTGTTTTCAGTATGGTTTAAAATATCAGTACCATGTCTGTGTTAGAAAATTTGGTAGGATTTTCATTCCCTATTTTATAAATAATTTATATAGCATTAATTGGGTTTTTAAAATTTGGTAAAATTTACAATTAAATCCTCTGGTCCCTGAGGGATTTTTTTCTTGGGGATTTTTAATTCCTGTTATTTCTTTTTTGAAATGGGATATTAAAATTTCTTTCCCGTTATCTAAGTTTATTTTTGAAACTAATTTCACTTTTATCAAATTTATTGGTAAAGTTAGAAAAATAAAATTTATTTTCTTAATTTCCTCTTCAGGGGAAAGTTCTCCCTTTTCATTTTAAGATATAATTTCATTTTTCCCTCTTTTTCAATGATTTAAAAACTATCTATTTATTGGCTTTTTCATGAACCATCTTATTTATCAATTAGTTCAATAGTTTTTATTTCAAATTTTTTAATTATCCTTTTAATTTTAAATTTCCTTTAGTATTTGATTGGGGGTTTTAATTTTCTTTTTATTTTTTTTCAAGCCCAATTATTAATCTTTTTTTCTTGTTTTATTCAAGTAACCTTGGATATAAAACCCTCTTATTACCGTTGGTCAACAAATTTGGTAGATTTATCATTGTCTTTTTTTTAAATTATTAATTGTTCTATAAATTTGCTTTCCCCAAAATTTCTTTAAATAAAGTTTTTAGTTTCAATTACTTTTGGCTATTTTTTTTTTTTAATTATTTTATTGTATACCGAAAAAAAGATTCCTTTTCTTTCTTCATTTAATTTAATTTTATGTCCTAAATTTCAATTTTAATAGGTTCTATGAACTTGGAAAAATATATTTTCATTATTCAAAATTTTAAGATCCAACATTAATAATTTTCTAATAATTTCTTATTTACTTCTTTAATTTCTTTTCTTATTTGTTTTGTTTTTATTTCTAATTCTGAGAGTGAAGTTGAGATATCCACTATTTCCAAAGTTGGTTAATTTCTTCTTGTACTCTCTTAACTTCCCTTTAAAGTTGAGTCCCAATACCACTGGTGCATATATGTTTAAATATTGATATTGTTCGTTGTTTAATGCCCTTTGGGATTTTCTTTTATTCTTTTAATTAATCAATTTTTTACTTTTCATTACTGAGATAAAAGAATCTTCCTCTTTTTTGCTTACCTGGTTCAAATAATTTTTCTCAAGCCTTTTACCTTTATTATGTACCCTGCTTTAAATGTGTTTTCTTGTAAAGAACTTATAGTAATTCTACTTTTTGACAGTTCTATTCTGCCCTTTTAGTGGGGAGTTATCCCATTAATTTCAGTAAATTATAAATCTGTATTTCCATTAATAAACTAGAATTGTGTTTGCTTATTCTTGTCAACCTCCTTTCCCTTTTAAATTATGATTATACACGATTTATCTCTTTTATAAATCCTTCCCTCCCCTTTGAAGTCTTTTTCTTTTTTTTTTTTTTTTTTTTTTTTTTAATTTAATGGCCTTTATTTACAGGATTTTACATGGTAACTTTACAGCATTAACAATTTGAAACTCTTGTTCCAATTTTTACCTTTTACCCCACCCCTCCCTAAATGGCAGGATGACCAGTAGATGTTAAATATTTAAAATATAACTTAGATCACAATAAGGTATATGACAAAACATTTTTTTGTACAAAGAATCAAGTCTGAATTATTGTACAAATTAGCTTGTGAGAATCAAAAATGCAGTGTCATAAATTAGGGACTAAATTTAATGTAATGTTTTAGTCATCTCCAGGTTCTTTTCGGTTAGTAATTCAGTTCATTACTGCTCCATTAGAAATGATTTGGTTGATCTCGTTGCTGAAATTGGCCTGATCCATCAGAACTGGTCATCTCTAGTATTGTTTTAAGTATTAATGATCTCCTGGTCTTTATTTCCTCCCATCATTCTTAAGTCTCTCGGGCTTTTGAAATCATCCTGTTGGTCATTTCTTACAGAACAAATTTCCATAATTTTCATAACCAAATTTATTCAGCCATTCTCCAACAGTGGAATCATTCAGTTTCGTTTTAGCCACTACAAAGGCTGCAACAAACATTCGTGCACATACAGGTCCCTTTTCCTTCTTATAATCTCTTTGGGATATAATCCCGGTAGTAACAGCTGGATCAAAGGGTATGCAAGTTTGATAACTTTGAGCATAGTTCCAAACTACTCTCAAAAATGGTTGGATTGTTCCTCACCAACAATGAATCAATGTCCCAGTTTTTATCCTCAACTCAATTATTTTCTGTCATCTTAGAATCTGACAGGTGTGTGTATTAATTCTTAGGTTGTCTTAATTTGCATTTCTCTGATTAATAATGACTTGGAGCATCTTTTCATATGACTAGAAATAGTTTCAATTTCTTCATCTGAAATTGTCTGTTCATATCCTTTGACTATTTTCAATTGGAAAGCGATTTATAAGTAGAGTTATCTATATATTTAAATGAGGTTAAGAATTGCTTAAAATATTTTAGTTATTGCCCTTTAATCCATAGGTACAAAACTCTTGGTATAAGATTTTATTGATGTAATGTCTTAGTTTATAAAAGACCTTCCCTCCACAGGTCTGAGGGTAAACTATCCTATGTTCCTCTATTTATTAATAATTTCATTCTTTTTCCTGGTCTGAAATTTTGACCTTATCTTGGTGTACGGCGTTAAGTATGGATCAATGCTAGTTTCTGCCATATTAGTTTCCAATTTTCCCAGCATTTTATCAAACGTAAGTTCTTATCCCAAGCTGGGGATCTTTGGGTTTTTCAAAACTAGGTTCTATATTTGTTGACTGTTTATCCCTTGATTACAATCTATTCCATGATCAACTAAACTGTTTTGCCAATACCAAATAGTTTTGGTAACTGCTGCTCTATAAATTTTAGATCTGGGTACAGCTAAACCATCATTTGATTTTTGTTCATTAATTCACTTGAAATTCTTGACCTTTGTTTTCCATTGAACTTTTGTTGTTTATTTTTCTAGGTCATTAAAATAGTTTTTGGAGTCTAATTGGTATAGCCTAAATAAATGGATTAGTTTAGGTAATATTGTCATCTTTATTATATTTCTCGCCCTATCCAAGGCATTTAATATTTTTCAATTGGTTAGATCAGACTTAATTTGTGAAAAGTGGTCTGTAATTTTGCTCATAAAGTTTCTGATTTTCCTTGCAGATAGATTCTAAATATTTTATATTTATCAGTAGTTACTTTAAATGGATTTCTCTTTGTAACTCCTGACTGTTGGATTTCTGTTAGTGATATATAAATGCTGATGACTTATGTGGTTTATTTTATAACCAACAACTTTGCTAAAGTTGTGGATTATTTCTAATAATCTTTTTAGTAGAATCTCTAGGGTTCCCCTAATTATCCATCATGTCATCGGCAAAGAGTGATAATTTGCTTCCTCATTGCCTATTCTTATTCCTTAATCTTTTCTAGACTCTTGATTGCTATTTAGTAGTTTTCTAATACAATATTAAATAGTAACAGTGATATGGAACCTTGTTTCCTCAGATCTTATTGGGAATGGTTGCAGTTTATCTCGTACATATGATGCTTACTGATGGTTGTGAATACATGCTGCTGATTATTTTAAGGAAAAGTCCATTTATTCCTATACTCTCAATGTTTTTAATAGGAATGATTGGATTTTATCAAATGCTTTTCTGCATCTATTGACATGATCATATGGTTTTATTAATTTGGTTATTAATTGGCCAATTATATTGATAGTTTTCCTAATTTAACCACTACATTCTGTATAAATCCTACTTGATCATAGTGTATTATCTTGGAGATGATTTTCTGTAGTCTTTTGCTAATATCTCATTTAAGATTTTAGCATCAATATTCAATGACAGAGATTGGTCTATAATTTCTTTCTCTGTTTTCAAGCCTACCTCATGGTTTTATTATCAAGTTACCATGTCTGTGTCATAGAAGGAATTTGGTAGGACTCATTCCCTATTTTATCAAATAATTAATAGCATTAGGGAATTGTTCTTTAAATTTTGTACAAAATTTATATATAAATCCAATCTGGTCCTAGGTATTTTTCTTAGGGAGTTGTTTAATTGCCTGTTCTATTTCTTTTTCTGAATGGACTTTAAGAATTTACTTCCTCCTCTGTTAGTCTGGAAGTCTTATATTTTGGAGTGCTCATCATTTCTTAGGTTATCAAATTTATTGGCATAAAGTTAGAAAATAACTGTATTATTTTTAATTTCCCTCTTCATTGGTGGAAAGTTCTCCTTTTCATTTTAAGACTACTAATTTCATTTCCTCCTCCTTTTTCTATCAGATTTACCAAAGGCTTATCTATTTATTGGCTTTTCATAAGAACCAACTCTTAGTTTATCAATTAGTTCAATGGTTTTTACTTTCAATGATTTTATACTCTTTTAATTTAAATTTCAATTTAGTATTTGATTAGGGGTTTAATTTGTCTTTTAGTTTTTTATAAGCAATTCATTAATCTTTTCTTTCTCTGTTTTATTCAGTACCTCTAAGGATATAAAATTCCCTTTATTACTTTGGCTGCATCCACAGAATTTTGGTATGATGTCTCCATCATTGTCATTTCTTGGTAAATTATTAATGTATCTATAATTTGCTGCTTCACCCAATCATTCTTTAAGATGAGAGTTATTTAGTTTCCAATTACTTTTGGTCTATTTCCCTAATTTTTTGTTGAATGTAGTTTTATTGCATCATGATCTGAAAAGCATTTACTATTTCTGCTTTCTTGCATTTAATTTTAAGTCTTTATGTCTAATATGGTCAATTTATGAATAGGTTCTTGAACTGCTGAGAAAGTATATTCCTTATCTCATTCAATTTTCTCCAAGATCAACATACTTTGTTCTAATATTCTATTTACTTCTTTAATTTCTTTCTTATTTGTTTTAGTGGTTTGATGTCTATTATTCTGAGAGTGCCAGGTTGAGATAATTCCTACTATTACATTTTGTTGTCTATTTCTTCTTCAACTCTTAACTTCTCCTTTAGGAAGCTGAGTGCCATACCACTTGGTATATATGTTTAATATGATATTGCTTCGTTGTTTATCTACTTTAGCAAGGATGTAGTTTCATCCTTATCTCTTTTAATTAATCATTTTACTTTTTGCTTGATCTTGAGATAAGGATAAGCTACCTGACTTTTTGACTTCACCTGAAGCATAATAGATTTGCTCCAGCCTTTTACCTTTACTCTATATGTATCCCCTGCTTTAAATGTGTTTCTTGAAGACATATTTGAGATTTGACTTTTGATCAGTCTGCTGATCTTCCTCCTCTTTATAGGGAGTTCATCCATTCATTTACGGTTAGAATTACTAAATCTGTATTTCCTGCCATCCTAATACTTAGATTGTGCTTTACTTATTCTTGCACTCCCCAACCTCTTTCCCCTTTTTTAAACTTATGACCCTCTTATATCACGATACTTATCCTCTTTATAATCCTTTCCCTCCCCCTTTGGTCTTTCCACTTCTTTTTTTTTTTTTTTTTTTTTAGTTTAATAGCTTTCATTTCTGGATATATCATGGGTAGCTTTAAGCATTAACTTGCAAACCTCTTGTTCCAATTTTTTCCTTTACCCCACCTCCTAAATGGCAGGATACCATTGATAGATGTTAAATATATTAAATATAACTTTAGATACACAATAAGTATACATGACTCAAAACATTATTTTTGCTGTACAAAAGAATCAGAGTCTGAATTATTGTACAATTAGCTTGAAGAAATCAAAGATGCAGGTGTGCATAAATATAGGGACTGAAATTCAATGTAATGGTTTTTAGTCATCTCAGAGATTCTTGTTCTGGTATGCTTTAGTTCAGTTCATTCTGCTCCATTAGAAATGAGTTTGGTTGATCTCGTTGCTGATTGCCTGATCCATCAGAACTGTAATCATCTAGTATTGTGTTAAGTGTATATTGATCTCTGGTCTTCTCATTTCACTCGCATCAAGTTCGTGTATAGTCTCAGGCCTTTATGAAATCATCCTGTTGGTCATTTCTTACAGAACAGTATTTCCATAATTTTCATATACCACAATTTATTCAGCCATTTCTCAACTAGTGGACATCCTTCGTTTCAGTTTCTAGCCACTACAAAACAGGACTGCCAACATTCGTGCACATATATTCTTTCCCTTCTTTATAATCTCTTTGGGATATTAATCCAGTAGTAACGCTGGATCAGGGGTATGCACAGTTTGATAACTTTTTGAGGCATGGCTCAAACTACTCTCAAAATGGTTGGATTGGTTCAACTCCACCATACGATCAATGTCAGTTTTCCATCCTCCAACAATCATCATTTTTTCCTGTCATCTTAGCCAATCTGACAGGTGAAGTGGTATCTTAGAGTTGTCTTAATTTGCATTTCTCTGATTAATAATGACTTGGAGCATCTTTTCATATGACTAGAAATGTTTCAATTTCTTCATCTGAGATTGTCTTTCATATCCTTTACTTTTTCAATTGGAGAGGCTTGATTTTTTATAAATTAGAGTTAATTCTCTATATATTTGGAAATGGAGGCTTTAATAGAATTTGACTGTAAGAATATTTTCCCAGTTTATTTGCTTCCTTTAATCTTGTCTGCATTAGTTTTGTTTGTGTTTAAAAACTTTCAGTTTGGTATAATCGAGAATTTTCTATTTTGTGATCAGTGAATGGAGTCTCTGTTTCTGCTTTGGTCATAAAAGACCTTCCCTTCCGGTCTAGAGGTAAACTATCCTATGTTCTCTAATTTATTATTTTCATTCTTTGTAGCTAGGTCATGAACATTTTGTTGACCTTATCTTGGTGTATGACGTTAAGTATGGATCAATGCCTATTCTGCCATATTGTTTAATTTTCCCAGCAATTTTTATCAAACAGTAGGTTCTTATCCCAAAGCTGGATCTTTGGTTTTATCAAGACTGGTTGCTATGTTTGTTGACTGTTTTATCCGCAGACCTAATCTTTCACTGATCAATAATCTGTTCCTTAGCCAATGCAAATGGTTTTGTAGCTGCTGTCTATATATAGTTTTAGATCTGGTACAGCTAAGCCACCATCATTTGATTTTTTGTTCATTAATTCCCATTGATTCTTGACCTTTGTTTTCCATATGAACTTTGTTGTTATTTTTTTCTAGGTCATTAAAATGGTTTTGGGAATCTGATTGGTATAGCGCTAAATAAATAGATTAAGTTTAGGTAATATTGTCATCTTATTATATTTGCATCGCCTTCAAGAGCTTTATATTTTCAATTGGTTAGATCAGACTTAATTTATGTGAAAAGTGGTCTGTAATTTTGCTCATAAAGTTTCTGATTTTCCTGGGATAGTTCTAAATATTTTATATTATCAATGTGTTACTTTAATGGAATTTCTCTTTTTAACTCTGACTGTTGGATTTGTTAGTGATATATAGAATGCTGATGACTTATGTGGTTTGTTTATAACCAACAGACTTTGCTAAGTTGTGGATTATTCTAATAACTTTTAGCAGAATCTCTGGGGTTCTTAGGTATGCCATCATGTCTAGCAAGGTGATAATTGGCTTCCTCAATGTTCTTATTCGCTAATCTCTTTCTCAGCTCTTATTGCTATAGCTAGCGTTTCTAATACATGTTAAATGCTAACGGTGATGATGGCAGCTTGTTCCTCAGATCTTATTAGAATGGTTTTGGTTTGTCTCCATTACATAGTGATGCTTTCTGTGGTTTAAATAGATGCTGCTGATTATTTTAAGAAAAGTCATTTATTCCTATACTACAAGTTTTTTATATAGGAATGGATGTTGGATTTTTATCAAATGCTTTTCTGCATCTATTGAGATGATCATATGTTTTTGATTAGATTTGGTTATTGACATGGCCAATTATATTGATAGTTTTCTAATATGAACCAGCCCTGCATTCTGGTATAAATCCTACTTGATCATAGTGTATTATCTTGGGATGATTTTCTGTAGTCTTTTTGCTAATATCTTATTTAAGATTTTAGCATCAATATTCGATAGGAGTTGGTCTATAATTTTCTCCTGTTTTCAGCCTTGTTTAGGTATCAGTCATCTGTGTCATAGAAGGAATTTGGTAGGACTCTTTCATTCCCTATTTATCAAATTTTATAGCATTGGGAAATTGTTTTTAAATGTTGGTAAGATTCACATGTAAATCCATCTGGTCCTGGGGATTTTTCTTGGGAGTTGTTTGATGCTGTTCTGATTTCTTTTTCTGAAATGGGACTATTCAAGACAATTTACTTCTTCTCTTTAGTCTGGGAAGTCTGTATTTTGGAGTGGTCTTCATTTCATGTAGGTTATCAATTATTGGCATAAAGTTGGCAAAATAATTTATTATTTCTCTAATTCCTCTTCATTGGTGGAAAGTTCTCCTTTTCATTTTTAAGACACTAATTTCATTTCCTCCTCCTTTTTCTAATCAGATTTGCAAAGGCTTATCTTTTTATTGCTTTTTTTGAGACCAATCTTGTTTTATTAATTGGCAATGTTTTTTGCCAATATTTTTTAATTTCTCCTTTTATTTTAGATTTCCAATTTAGTATTTGATTGGGGGTTTTAATTTGGTCTTTTTAGTTTTTAGTTTGCAATGATTCATTAATCTTTCTTTCTGTTTTATTCAAGGTAATTCTAAGGATATAAATTCCCTCTTATTACCGCTTTGTTCATCCCCAAATTTGGTATGATGTCTCATCATTGTCATTATCTTAGGTGAAATTAATGTGTATCTATAATTTGCTGCTTCACAATATTCTTTAGATGAGATTGTTTAGTTTCAATTACTTTTGTCTATTTCCCCTAACTTTTTTGTTGAATGTAGTTTTTATTGCATCATGATCTGAAAAGCATTTACTATTTCTGCTTTCTTGCATTTAATTTTGAGGTCTTTATGTTCCTTAATATGGTCAATTTTGAATAGGTTCCATGAACTGCTGAGAAGAAAGTATATTCTCTTATCTCATTAATTTTCTCAAAGATCAACATACCTAATTTTCTAATATTATTGCTTCTTCAATTTCTTTCTTGTTGTTTTGTGGTTTGGTTGTCTAATTCTGGATTGAAGGTTGAGATCTCCTACTATTACAGTTTTGTTGTCTATTCTTCTTGCAATCTCTTAACTTCCTTAGGAAGTTGAGTGCCTACCATTGGTGCATATATGTTTAATATTGATATTGCTTCTTGTTTATGCTCCTTTAGCAGGATGTAGTTACCTTCCTTATCTCTTTTAATTGATCAATTTTTCTTTGTTGATCTGAGATAAGATGGCTACTACTTTTGCTTCACCTGAGCATAATAGATTTTGCTCAGCCTTTTACTTTTACTCTATAGCATCCCCTGCTTTAAATGTGTTTCTTGTAAACAACATTTGTAGGGTTCTGACTTTTTGATCAGTCTGCTATCTGCTCCTCTTTATGGGGAGTTCATCCATTTACTTTAAGGTTAATTACTAATCTTGCTGCATCCTATAACTGTTGTGCTTTACTTTCTTGCCTCCCCAACCTCTTTCCCCTTTTAAACTTATGTACCCTCTTGTATCTTGATACTTTCCTCTTTATAATCCTCCTCCCCCTTTGGTCTTTCCCCTTCCTTGCCTTATTACTCTTTCTTTTCCTTTTCCTCTCCCCGTTTTCAATGAGCGAGAGAGATTTCTCTAAAACAATGTCAATTATTTTTTTTTGAGCAACTCTGTGGAGTAAGATTCACTGACAATGTTCTCCTCTCTAATTCCTCAGATATGATGGTTTCCTTAGCCTCTTGTGGGATGTGGTTTCCCTCTTTTATCCTCCATTCCATATTCTGCATCATCCTTTTCCATATCTACTTCCCTTTTTATGTTATATCAGTACAATCAAATTATACATGTATTCTTTTTGTATATCCATCAACAGAAATACAATTCTCTGAGTTGTTTTTGCTTTTCTGCATTCTTGAGTTCTATTCTTAGGAGATCAAATTTTTGTTTAGTTCTGGTTTTCTTCAGAAACAAATAAGAATTCATTTGTTTCATTAAATATCATCTTCTTCCTGGAGAAAATGCTCAGCTTAGCTGGAGTGTTTATTCTTGCTGCATCTCAAGTTCTTGTGCTTTTCGGAATATCATATTCAGGCCTTCTTCCTTTAATGTAGAGGGCAGCCAGATCTTGGGTGATCTTGTTGTGGCACCTCAGTATTTAAATGGGTTTTTTTTGGCTGCTTGTAAATTTTCTTAATCTTATAGTTCTGAAATTTTGCACAATATTCCTTAGGGTTTTTTTTTAGGGGTTTCTTTTAGAAGGTGTTCGATGAATTCTTTCATGCCTATTTTACCTTCTGTTCTATTACATCTGGGCAGTTCTCTTTGATGATTTCTTGTAAAATAGTATCTAGGCTCTTTTGTCATCATAGTTTTCAGAAAGTCAATAATCCTCAGATTATCTCTCTAGATCTATTTTTCCAAGTATGTTTTTACAAGTAGATAATTCGTGGTTTTTTCCAGTTTGTCATTTTTTGTTTTGCTTGACTGATTCTTCTGTCTCAATGAATCATTAGTTTCAATTTGTTCAGTTCTAATTTTTAAAAATTATTTTCTTCAATAGCTTTTTACTTCTTTCTGTATATGTCAATTGAGTTTTTAGATGTATTGTTTTGGTCTGTGAATTTTTTTCATTTCACTAATTTTTTTTTAGTGAATTATTTTCTTTCAATTCAAGATCCTACTTTCTTGCGTGTTCTTTGTCTTTTTCAATTACGGATCCTACTTTCTTGCAGTTCTTTATTTTTTCCAATTCACTAATTTTGTTTCCTGCACTTCCTGAAATTTTTAACTTTTCAATTCTTATTTCAGGAAGTTGTTGCTCTCTTGTAAGGCTTCTCTTTCCTTTCCCATTTATCTTCTAATTCTCTTTTGAGACTTTTAATGGCTCTTCTATGAGAGCATTATGTAAAGGAGGACAGTCTGATGCTTTTTGCTGTTTGAGGTCTCTTCAGGTTTGCTGACCTGCTCTTTTCTGCATAGAAGCTGTCGATTGTTCTTTCATCTTTTATTCATGTTTTAAAGCCTTTAGGGTAGGTCTCCTAGGCAAGGGGGTTACCAGCTTCCTCTGTAGAGCAGGGAAAGATTTAAACCGATTTCCGGCTCGGAGGTATGGGAGTGCTCTGAGTGAGAGTTTTCCCTTCCCCCAACAGGAAGTGGATTCAGCACTGGCCAAGCTATCAAAAGGCTTAGTAGGGCTGAGTGGATTAGTGATTGCCCTTGGCTAGAGACTAAGTGGTGAAAGTGTCACTGCCCCAGGCCGGAGCCTCTTGTGGGACTGTGAGTATTAGCAGCTGACCGCAGACCACAGACCACAGACCACAGACCGCAGACCACAGACCGCAGACCGCAGACCGCCCCGAACTCTGCCCCAGTGTCTCTGCCCAATGCAAATCGGCCCTGGAAAAGCTCTATGGCCCCAAGCCCAGCTCCCCACTGCGCAGGATTGGCTACTTAGCCATCTAAAATAATTTTTCATAGGCAACATTGAGAGGAATAGATAGAATTATGAGCTGTATTTATTCCACATAGCTTTTCCCAATTTTGGCCATATTTGTCATGTTAGGTCCACATATGTTTGTGTAAATGAAATCATCTTAATTATCTTAAATACATCTTAATTACAAGGGATGTAGCCACCTTAGTTAAAAGGGATACTTCCCACTTTGATCATAAGGACTTATGTGGAACTGGGTATGTGATGAAGTTACTGAGATGGCAGCAAAGATTATGCTGAGATTAATCAATCTCAGTGTACAGACACTAAGAGATGCCTTTACAAGTAAGTAAAGTAGACAATGAACTGAGTTGTCATTTGTGGAATTCCCCAAAGACTCTATGTAATATACAAATTATCATGGAATCAAGGAGCTAAAATGGAAATGGTAAAAGGCTCTAAATTAGTGGACACAATTTCAACTACTGACTTTGCTAGAAATAATTGGGCAACTTTAAGCAAGTCATTTACTTCTCTCACTCTTGTTTTTCTCAATCCAGTAGATGAGGGGATTATAGTCTAATATTTATAGCTTCCTCCAGAATCTAGAATTCTAATAGTCGTAGCGTTTACCCTCATATGTTAGTTCATTAACGCTATTATTTTAGGAGTATCAAGATATTGTGTTACATACCAAAAGCTTTTATATAATTTTACATTCACTTGGGATAAAGACAATGTTATTGGTTGTTATGTGCATACCCTTTCTACTTATGCCATATTAGTTTAATAGATATACTTCAGAAGAAATAAAATGGGGGAAAATCTTAAAATGCAAGTCTGAAGATAGAATAATAAATATAAAGCTATATGTGACCTTATAAAGTTTTGAGTACATTCTATGTATTTGCTTGAGACTGCCATCAAAAATCTCCAATGACTTTATATTTCTTTTGAAAAAACAATAACTCTTTAGGTTTGGCTTTGAAAGTCCTTAAAATCAGGTTTTATTCTATCTTTTAAAACTCATCATATATTCCTCTAACTCACAAACTCTAAATTCTAGTCAAACTGACCTATTTGTCATTCCTTCTGAATAGAATCCCTGGATATGCCCTGGATACAATGTATTCTCAGCTTACTTCTAGTTTTAGAGTCATATTCTTTCCTTTTTCTTTTTTGTTCAGATTAAATACCAAACCTACTTGAAAATTTGTCATATTCCCACTGTTCTTCTGATTTCTCCAAGAAATTAATCTATAGTTACTTCACGAATATTTTGTAATAAGCTTCTGGATCAGTTTGTTATTACCCCTTTAGCCAGCAAGTCTAAACATTTCCTTAGCCAATCTACACAGGATTTGAAGGGATTTTTTGATGGACTTTCTCACCAAGATGATGAGACTAAAATGTTATTCAAGCCAGTGGGAAAGTTAGAGCGGGAAGGAATGAGGAGGAAATTGACCAAGGGACTGTGGTAGTAGCCCCAAAAAACTGAAAGGATGGTGACTTTCCGATTACCAACTACAATAAAAGATCTTCTTCCAGGCTCAGGTACCCACTGAACAACAACAACAACAACAACAACAACAACAACAATGACAATGACAATGACAACGACAACAATGACAACAACAAAACTATGTTCTCTGAGAGCCCGAGGAAGCTACTTGGATTAATGTTCGACTAGCCTTACTCTTTTTCTTTACTTGTTTTTTTAATAAACCTTTAAAATTTAGCAAATTAAAATTTTTCATAGTGTATGTTACAATTATCAGTACCTAAGTTAATTGAAACTCTCATAAATCAAATCCTCCACGGCACTGTCTAATTACAAAAATCAAATGTCAAATAATTTTATTTATTTTTATTTTTTACAAGGTTCTTAAGACACTTTTATTTGGTTTTTTTAAAAGTTTTTTATTTTTCAAAAATGATAGGTAAATTTTTCAACTTTTAAATTTAAAAAAAAAAACCTTGTTTCCCAAATTTTCTTCTTTCCACCCTTCTCCAGGCAAGTAATTGAAAAAAAACAAATCAACCCTTACATATAAGGGAAAATCAGAAAAAAAAAAAAAATGAGAAAAGTAAAAAAACTTTTCAAACCAGCAAAAAAAATAATAAATTTTTCCCCCTCTTTGGTTGATCCCTTCATCACAAGAACATTGAAACTTCTAATCATCATTTGTGGAAAAAAATTCCATTAAAAGTCATCTTTATTCTTTTTTCAGGCAATGATCTCCTGGTTTTTTAAATTTTATTTTCAAATTCTTGTAATTTCAACTTTCTAAAAATTACCTTTGTCATTTCTTTCAATTTTTTAAATTCAATTAATTAATTATTACCATTCCAATTCCTTGGAATCCATTTAAAGATTTATACAAAAGGGCTTCAAAACAAAAATAGTCCCTTTCCACTTTTATTCTTTAAAAAACCCCATGAAACCCTGTCGAACTTTTATTTTGATATTCTTTGGGCATAATTCTTGTTCAAGGTGGTTTGAATCTTTCCAATTCCACCAACAATAATTTGTTTTCCACATTCAAATTATCTTATCTTTTTCCTGCATGTTAAAACCCAATTACATTGGATTTCAAATTGTCTTAATTTGATTTTTATCAAAATAATTTGACTTTTTTCATATGATTTTAAAATTTAACCTCATAAAAAATTTTTTCTTCTTTGACCATTTAAATTGGAGTGCCAAAATTAAAATTTATTTAAATTCTCTATATATTTTAAAATAGTTATGGGCGGAGAAGTGGCGGGAAAAAGCGTCTTTTAAGCTTTTCTTTTTTATCAATATTATATCACCCAAAAATATCTTTTAAATTTGATAAGGTAAAAATAGGCCAAGAAAATTTGGGCAGTCCCTCCCTAAAAAAAGGTTGGGTTTACAATTTTTAAGGGGCGAAATTTTGGGGGTTTTCAACTGGAGGAGAGGGGAAATTAGGGGTTCAGGAAGTCCAAACCGAGGGGTTTTACCCACCCAATCTCAAGCCCACAAACCATTTTCCCCAAAGCCCCACCCGCCCAAAATGAAAAGGGGCCCCCTTTGGGGCCCAGGGTTTGGGGTGGATCCTGCACTCCTGGAGGGGGCCAGCCAAAAAGGGGTTAAAAAAAAAAGCCCCCAAAGGGGCCGGGGGGAAAAAAGCCCGGTTCCCCCAAAAGAGCTTTTTCAGGGCCGAAATTTGGGGGCCCCAAAAGGGCAGGAGACCCCCGAAAAAAAACCCCCCAAATTTCTCCCAAACTCGAAAGAAAAGCAGGAAAAAAAACAAAAAAGCCCAAAACTTTTCCCAAGTCCTCTGCAAACTGGAAAAACCACTTACCCATTTAAAAAGGATCTGGAGAAAAATCTGGGAAGGACTTTCTGAAAACCCAGAGAAAAACTTATTTTCTAAAGAAACTAAAAATTTAGAACAAAAGGTAAAACAAAAAAAAAATTTGAAAAAACCCAAAATAAAACCCCAAAGAAAAAAAGGGCAAACAAACCAAAGATTAAAAAAAAAAACCCAAGCACCAAAAAAAAACCATTTAAATAAAGGGAAAAAATAAAAAGGACCCCAAACCTCCTTACTTAAAAAAGGGGTAAAAATTCGAAAGCACAAAATTAGGCCCAAAAAAAAACCCAAATTTAATTTTCTTGGAAAAAACATTTAATAAACAAAGTTCATTTGGAAAAAAAAACCACCAAACAAAAATTTGACCCAAAAAAACCAAAATGAGAAAAAAAAAAAACCTTAAAAAGTTTCCCTTTAAAAAAAAAAACAAAAACTACTAACAAAAAAAAAGGAAAAAAATGCAAAAAGGTAAAACAAAAGAAAACCAATCCCAAAAAACAAAAATCAACAAAAAAAAACAAAAAACTTACCCACAGGGCCCCAAAAAAAATAATAATTTGTTTTAAAAATTCCCCCAAAAAAAAAAAAAAAAAAAAAAAAAAAAAAAACCCAAAAGGGAATTAAAAATAAGAATTTGAACAAAAACAAATTTAAAAAAAATTGGGGGCAAAAAAAAGCACAACGGGAAAAAATTTCCAAAATTTAATTTAACCTAAATGAAAGAAGAACCCCCCAAAAAACAATAACAACCAAAAATAACCAAATTGTTTTTACAAAAAACAAAAACAAAATTTAAAAAAAAAAAACAAAACCCAGGTGACCCCAAAACTCCAAAAAGAAAAAGAAAATTTGATTAATTAAAAAAAAAAAATTTAATTTCCCCAAATAACAAAAAAAAGAAAAAAAAAATAATAAAGGGAAATAAACCAACCCCCAAAAAATAAAATTCAAAAGAAAAGACAAAAAACCCAATAATGGAAAAAACCAAAACCCTTTCACCCCAAAAGAAAAAAAAAAAAAAAAAATAAAAAAGAAAAAAAAAAAAATATTAAAAAAATAATTTAAATTTAAAAAATTTGGAAAAAAAAATTCCCCCAAAATTATAACCATCCAAAAAATTACCAAATTAAAAAAACCCTCAAAAAAACAAAAAAAAAATAAACCCCCTTTAACATAAAAAAACACATTTAAAAAAAGTTAAAAATAACCAAAAAAAATTAAAAAAACAATCCATCAAAAAGATTGGGTAAAAAAAAAATAATAATACAAAAGCAAAAAATATAAATCAAAAAATTGTGGGATGCACCAAAGCAAAATAAGAGAATTTAACCAAACAAAAAAAAAAGAAAGAAAAATTAAAATTCCTTCAATAAAAACAAAAAAAACCAAAAAAACCCCAAAAAAACAAAAAAACCAAAATTAAAAAAAAAAAATAAAGAAAAACCAATTTTAACCCAATTAATAAAACTAAATTTTCAAAAACCATATAAAAACCAAAACTAAAAAAAGGAGGGAAAACAAAAATTAGTATCTTTAAAAAATAAAAAAAACTTCCAAAAAAAATTAAAAAAAAATTATTTTTCAACTTTACCAATAAATGATAACCCTAAAAAAAACACCCCAAAATACAACCCCAGATAAAAGGAAAATAAATTTTTAAATCCACAAAAAAAAAAATAACAGGCAAATTAAAAAAATCCCCAAGAAAAAACTACCAATTTAAGTGAATTTCCAAAATAAAAAAAAAAATGCCATAAAATTAAAAAATAAAAAAACAAAAATTTTCATGAAAGACAAAAAATACCTTTAAACCATCTAAAAAAGAGAAAAGAAATTAGCCAACTTAAGAAAATTTCCCAAAAATTTAAAAAAATTACAAAAAATCTAAAACCTAAAGAAAAACACCCAACAAATTTAACCAAAAATGGGTTTATTAGGAAAAAAATAAACCATTAAACCAAAAAAAAAAAAAACAATTTTAAGAAAAAAACATTTGATAAAACAAATCCACCATTAAAAAACTTAGAAGGAAAAAGGACCCAAAAAATCCAAACATCTAAAAAACCACCAAAGCACAATTTGAAAAACCAACCATCCCAAAAACTAGGAAAAAATTGCCCACAACCAAACATTTATTAGAAACCTACAACTGGCGGAAAGCATTAAAGGAAAAAAAAAAAATAAAGCCAAATTATCACCTTTCCGAACATATTATATTAGAAACCCCCAAATTCGCAAAAGAAGAAATAACCCACAACTTAACAAATTGCAAAAAAAAACCCACAAAAAAAACCAATATCCTTTAACAAAACAACATCAGATTACGAAAAAATTCCAAAAAGAAAACCTACTGAAAAATAAAATATTTGAAACCCAAGGGAAAACAGAAACAAGCAAAAACACCACTTTCAACAAAATAAAAACACAACCCAATTAAAAAAAAAAACCAACAAAAAATTAAAAAAAAATATTACCTAAACAATCCGCCATACCCAACAACTAAAAAAACCTTTTACCTAAACAAAAACAAAATTTCATAGGAAAAAACAAATCAAAACAAAAATTAAAAAACAAATAGGTTTGCCAAACCGTTAAAATACCAAAGCAGTCCAAACTTTTGGATTGGCCGGGGCAATTAGATCAGGGAAAGTTAGGTTCGGGAAAAACAGCTATGAACTTGAAAAAAAGACCCACTTTTGGGAAACTTTTGTTTGTAAATGGGGAAAAGGCTAAACAAAAACCGCATTATCCAACAACCACCCAAAAAAATCAAAAGGGTTCAAACCCTAGCAAAAAAAGTTAAATAAAAGAAACACAGGAAGCCCCTCCAAACCTGGGAAGGGAAGGTCTTTTGACCAAAGCAGAACTAAGTCATTGCCAAAAAGAAAATTTTGATTAACCAAACTGAAAGTTTTTGTACAAACAAAACTAATGCGACAAATTAGAAGGAAGCAATAAACTGGGAAAATATTTTTCAGTCAAAGGTTCTGATAAAGGCCTCATTTCCAAAATATTAAAATTAACTCAATTTAAAAAAATCAAGCCCTAATTGAAAAAGAAAAAGGTTGAACAGACAATTCTCAGATGAAAAATTGAAACTATTTCTAGTTGAAAAGATGCTCCAAGTCATTATTAATCAAAAACAAATTAAGACAACTCAAGATCCACTAACCCTGATTCAAGAAAAGGGAAAAATAATATGATTGTTAGGGATGTGGAAAACTGGGACAACATTTTGGTGGGTTGTGAAGAACCAACCATTTTGGAAGAGTTTTGGAATTGCTCAAAAAAGTTATCAAACTGTACCCTTTGATCCAGCATTTACTACTGGGTTTAATCCAAAAGTTATAAAGAAGGGAAGGGACCTGTAGGGGAATGTTTGTGGCAGCCCTTTTTGTAGTGGTAGAAACTGGAAATGAATGGATGTCCACAGTTGGAAATGCTAATAAATTGGGTATATAAAATTATGGAATATTACTGTTCTTGAAAAATACCAACAGGATGTTTCAGAAGGCCTGGGGCTTACCGCGATGCTAAGGTAAATGGCGGGCCAGGAGATCATTATATCTTAACACATTTTGATGATAATCCTGGGAATCAAACCCATCCTCCAAAATCAACAAATCATTTCAAAGGGGTAAGAACTGAACTATTACCCGAAAAAGAACTCTGGGGAGATAAAAACCATTACATTGTTAGTCCCTATTTATACCTGCATCTTTGATTTCCTTCAAAGCAATTGTACAATAATTCAGAATATTCTTTTGTACAGCAAATAATGTTTTGGTCATGTTACTTAACAAATTTTTAATATATTTAAATCCTTTCATCCGCCATTTAGAGGAGGGGTAGGTAAGAAATTAGAAAAATTTCAATTTTAAATCTTAAAAACCTTTACCTAAAAAAGGAAAATTTAAATAAAAATTTTTTCCCGGTAAAAATCCCCATTTAAATTTTCCCCAACCCAAACAAAAACAAAAATTAAAACGAAAGATTCCCAATTTCGGGAAACCTTTGATAAATAAATTTCCTTTAATTTTAATTTCAAATTCATTCTCCAAAAATTTTATTTCCCCGCCAATTAATTTTATTTTCCCTTTTTTTAAACCTTATTAAAACCCAAACATCACGTTCATCCATTGCATTTTGTCCCCAAAATCCTCCACGATTGACTTTCTCTTTTCTTGCCAATACCAAACATGACCTTCTATAATATATTTTAATATCATTAAACCTTTATTTCATTTTTCATTATTCCCTTAAAATTTTATCTTTTTTTTTAATAATTCATTGCCTCTTTGTAAAAAATTCTTTGATTTTTTTCACAATAAAAAAGTAAAAAATTTTAAGGATTTATCATTTTTGACCCAAACTACATAAACGAAACCCTTTATTTATACTTCTTTTATAAAGAAATGTTTTATTGGTTTCATATATTCTTAATTTTATTTGCGATATACCCGGGTATTCTATTATATTCTTTATTTTAAAAAACTTTTTTAAATCCTTCTTGGACTTTATAATTTAAAAATTCAAGATTTATGTTATTTTTATCCCTAAATTTTCAAAATTTTAACTATCCAAATTTTTTAGTACCCCAAAGACTTTAAAACCATCATAATACCAAAGAAATAATTTTTCCTATTCATTTTTAATCTTTTAATCCTTTTTCTTCCTTGTTTCAACATTTCAAATAAATTGAACAGTAATTGATGGTAAAACCTTTGTTTACCCTCGTCTTATTAAAGATTTGTTTTCCCCATTCATGTGATGGTGCAGACTTTAATGATGCTATATATTTTAAGAAAACCCATTTATTCCCATACGTTAGTTTTTTAATAGGAAAGATTTGGTTTCCAAGTTTTTGTGCATTTTTGAAAACCATAATTAAAGAGTTTTTTAAATAGTCAATTAGTTATGGTTTTCCTATTGACCAGCCCGTTTAAAATAAACCACTTATGGGAAAATTATCTTGGGTAAATTTGGGTAACTTTTTTCAATATTTTAAATTTTGCATCAAATTCTTAAAGGGAAATTAAATAATTTTCTTCCCCATTTTGACCCTATCGGTTTGATTAATACCAATCCCATCAAAAAAAAAAACCGGTAAAGATTTTTCCCATTTTCCAAATAAAATTTAAAAATTTATTTACAAGGTCGATGGCGGGAAGAACCACCAATTTTTCCTCTTTATCAATATTATAGAGCCTCAAAAATAGTCTTGACTGCCAACGAAAGATAAAAAAGAGACAACCACCCTTTAAAGAAAATCCGGTCTTGCCAAAAAGGTTGGTTCACAGGGGAGATCAGCACAGACGGGGAGAAAAGGTTCTAGAGGCCCCAAAGGAAAGCACAGACCGCACCCAACCCCGCCCCACCCAAATCCCCTTTTCCCTTGGGGCAGTTTGATCCCCACCGGAGGCCGAGTTAATCCAACGTCAGTGGGGACCCCACTTGGGGCCATAGAATTTCCAGGGGCCATTCACAGAACACCAAAGGTTCCGGGCAGTCGCAGTCACGTCCTCACAGTCCCAAAACCCGCCAGGGGCAGGACATTTCACCTTAGTCTCGCCAAGGGAATCCCCCCACAAACTGGGCACTTCCCCACCCGTGCTGAATCCACTTCCTGTTGGGGAAGGAAAAACCACCAACACCCCAAACCCAGGGAAAACATTTACATCTTTCCCGCTGCAGAGGAAGCAACCCACTTCAGGAACCTACCCTGGCTTTAAAACAAAAAAAGATGAAAGGACCATCAACACTTCTATGCAGAAAAAGGGAAAGTAAAACCTGAAAACTAAAAACCAAACACATCAACTGTCCTCCCTTTCAGTCTCAAGAAAGAAGACCATTAAAAGTCCAAAAAAGTTGAAATAAATGGGAAAAGGAAGAAAGCCTTACAAGGAAACAAACCCTTTCCTGAAAACAATTGAAAAAATAAAAAATCAGGAAAGAAAGAATTGAAAAAAATAAAAAACTGAAAGTAGGATTTTGAATTGAAAAGAAAAGAACCAAAGAAAGTAGGATCGAATGGAAAAGACAAAAGAACACCAAGAAATGATCTTGAATGAAAAAAAATTAAAAAAAAAATTAGAAAATGGAAAAAAAATTCAGACCAAAACATCATTTAAAACCAATTGAATATACAGAAAAATAAAAAAACTAAAAAGGAAAATAATTTTTAAAATTTAACTGAACAAAGATTCATTAAAGCAAAAAATAAAAAAAAAACAAAATGAAAAAAAAAACCATGTATCACTTAAAAAACGACAACTTGGAAAATAATAGGAGAATAACGAGGATTATTGACTTTAAAACTAGATGAAAAAAAACCAATCCATTTTACAAAATCATCAAAAGAACTCCCAATGTAAAAATCAAAGGTAAAAAGGCATTGAAAATTTAAATTTTGAAAAAACCCCAAAAAAAAACCCAAAAAATAAAAATTTAAAAACATCAATAAAAAAAATTTTTAAAACAAAAAAAAAAAAAAAAAAAAAAAAAAATAAGGTCCCCAAAAACTAATACCCCATTTAAAAAAAAGAACTGGAAATATATTCCGAAACACAAAACTTGGATCACAAAATAAACCCCCATTTAAAACATTTTTCTTCCAGAAGGGAAATGGAAATTTTAATAAACAAAAATTCCATTTTTTCTGAAAAAAAACCAAACTAAACAAAAAATTTATCTCCAAACACAGAACCAAAAATCAGAAAAGGTAAAAAAACTCTTGAAATTTTTTCTTTGTGAATTTAAAAAAAAATTTTAAATTTTTACAAAAAAAATAAATGGAAAAAATCAAAATAAGGTGGAAGGAGGATAAAAGAAAACCACCCCACAAAAAAAGGAAACATAATCGAGGAATTTAGAAGGGGGTAACATTTGTAATCTTACCTTCGGTCCTCAAAAAAAAATAATTACATTTATTTTGAAAAATTCCCTCTTAAAACAAAGAAAGGAAAAGAAAAAAAATAAAAAGGAAGGGGAAAAACTAAAGGGGGGGAGGTTTAAAGAGGATAAGCAAGGATACATGAAATAATTTGGGGAAAGGGTTGGGGGAAAAGGGAAAAGTAAAGACAATCTGGGTTATTAGGATGGCAGGAAATACAGATTTTAATTCAAACTTAAATTGGGATGAACTCCCCCAAAAGAGGAGGAGATGCAGACTGGTCAAAAATTAGAACCCTCAAATTTGTTTACAAAAAACATTTAAATCAGGGGATACATATAGAGTAAAGGTAAAGGCTGGGCAAAATTACTTAATGAATCAAAAAGCAGGGTACCACCTTATCTCAGACGCAAAAGTAAAATTGTCTAATTAAAAAGAAAGGAAGGAAACTCATCCCTAAAGGATAACAAAACAAAAAACAATTAATATTAAAACATATTACCAAGTGGTACCTCAACCCAAAGGGGTATTAAAGGTTCAAGAAGAAATGAAACAAAACTGTAATAGTAGGAGATCTCAACCCATCTAAATTAACAAACAAACCCAAACAAATAAAAGAAATTAAAGTAAATAGAATATTAAAAATTAGGTATTTGGATCTTTGGAGAAATTGTGGAATAAAGGGAAATACTTTCTTTTACATTTGGAACCATTCAAAATTGACCATATAAAGGACTAAAGCCTCAAAATTAAAATCAAAAAGAAATATAAATGGTTTCTTTTCAATCTGTTGAAAAACTACTTCAACAAAAATTAGGGAAATAGACCAAAAGTAATTGGAAACTAAACAATCTCATTTGAATGATTTAAAAAAAATTAAACAATTAATAATTTCATAAGAAAACATGATGAACATCTTTAAAATTTTGGATCAGAAAAAGGTAATAAAGAATTTTATATTAGAGGCTTCTTGAATAAAAAAAAAGAAAAGATTAATGTTTGGGCTTAACAAAAACTAAAAAGAAAAATTAAAACCCCCAATCAAAAATACAAAATTGAAATTTAAATTAAAGGAAAATTAAAAAATATTGAAAGAAAAACTATTGAACTAATTGATAAAACAAATTTTTATGAAAAAAATAAAATAGAAAGCCTTTGGTAAATCTGATTAGAAAAGGAGGAGGAAAATAATTGAGTCTTAAAATGAAAAGGAGCTTTCCCCTGAAGAGGAAATAAAAAGGGGTTTTTTGTAACTTTTAATAAATTTGATAACCTAAGTGAAATGGAACTCCTCCAAAAATACAGCCCCCAAACAAAGGAGGAAGTAATTTTGGTAGTCCATTTCGAAAAAAAATAGAACAGGCAACTAAACAACTCCCTAAGAAAAAAAGGACCAGATGAATTTACAAAATTTTAAACATTTAAAAAAATTGGCCCCAAACAATAAATTATTTGGTTAAATGAAATCCTACAAATTCTATGCCGACAAGGATGATACCTAAACCAGGTAGGCTGAAAAACAGAAAGAAAATTATGAAATCTCCCTAATGAATAATGTTAAAATCTTAAATAAGAATTAGCAAAAGACCGAAAATCATCTCCAAAGATAATATATGATCAATGGTTTCCAGGGAATGGATTTGGTTCAAATTAAAAACTATCAATATAATTGGCCATTTAATAAAATTAAAAAAATTAGTCATCTCAATATTCAGAAAAGCATTTGATAAAATAACATCCATTCCTATTAAAAAACCTTATGGGAATAAATGGACTTTTCTTAAAATAATCATCAGCATCTATTTAAACCATCAGAAGCATATATTAATGAGACAAACTCCCCTTCCAATTAGTCTGAGGAAACAAAGTTGCCCAATACCATTACTAAATTTTGTATTAGAAATCTAGCTATAGCAATAAGAGCTGGGAAAAGAGATTAAAGGAATAAGAATAGGCAATGAAACCAAATTTACCTTTGCCGATGACATGAATATACTTGAAACCCAAATTCTGCTAAAAAGTTTGAAATAATCCACAACTTTAAAGTTGCTTTAAAAATCCCCATAAGTCATCAATTCTTATATATCCCAAAAAATCCAACATCAATTACAAAAGAAATTCAAAAATAATACTTATAATGTAAAATATTTAGGAATCTTTCCCAAGGAAAATCAGAAACTTTATAAATAAAAGACCACTTTTCACAAATTAAGTCTGATCTAACCAATGGGAAAATATTAAATACTCTTGGATAGGGCGAGCACATATAATAAAGATCTTTCCAAACTAATCTATTTATTTAGCCTATACCAATTAGACTCCCAAAAAAACTATTTAATGACCTAGAAAAAAATAAAAAAATTCTAGGAAAAACAAAAGGTCAAAATTTGGTTAATAAAAAAAAAAACAAATGATGGTGGCTTACGCCAGATCTAAAATTATATTATAAGGTAGTTACCAAAACTATTTGTATTTGGGAATAATTGGATCAGTCAATAATTATTTCAAAAGGGATAAAAATCAACAAATATAAACCTAGTCTTTGAAAAAACCCAAAAGTCCAGCTTTTGGGATAAGAACTTACTTTTGATAAAAATTGCTGGGAAAATTAAACTAATATGGCAGAAACTGGATTGATCCATACTTAACCCTTACACCAAGATAAGGTCAAAATGGGTTCGACCTAGGCATAAAAAATATTAATAAATTAGAGGAATAGGATAATTTCCCTCTCAGACCTGTGGAAGGGAAGGTCTTTTTGAAAAACAGAACTAGGGTCTTATGATACAAAATGAAAATTTATTATCAAATTTAAAATTTTGTACAAACAAAACTAAACAGACAAGATTAGAAGAGAAGCAAAAAACGGGAAAATATTTTTAAGTCAAAGGTTCTGATAAAGGCCTATTTCCAAAATATGAAAATTAATTTATAAAAAATCAAGATTCTCCAAATGAAAAATGGTCAAAGGATAGAACAGACAACTCAGATGAAGAAATTAAACTTTTTACAGAAAAAGATGCTCCAAGTCATTATTAACAAAAATCAAATTAAGACAACTCTAAGATACCCTACACATCTTCAGATTCGAATGCAGGAAAAAAATTATGAAAGTTTTGGAGGATGGGGAAAATTGGAATTGATGGATTTTGGTGGGTTGGAACGAATCCAACCATTTTGGAAAGTATTTGGAACTATTAAAAAATTATCAAACTTATTTGTCCATGTTACATGGATTATATCCCAAAGAATTATAAAGAAGAAAAAGGACCGTTCGGAATTTTGTTTACCCTTTTGTAGGGTAAAAACAAAACGAATGGATGTCCATCATTGGAAATGGTTGAATAAATTTGTATATGAAAATTATGGAATATTACTTTCTGAAAAAGACCAAAGGATAATTTCGAAAAAGGCCCTGAGAACTTAATGAACTGATCTGGAAATAAACGGACCAGGAATCTTATACTTAACAACAATTATATGATGACCCTTCTGATGGATCAAGGCCATCCTCAATGAGATAACCAAATCATTTCTAGTGGAGCAGTAATGAACTGAACATATGCCCAAAAAGAACTCTGGGAATGACTAAAAACCATTACATTGAATTCCCAACCCTATATTTATCCACCTGATTTTGATTTTTCAAAGTAATTGTACAATATAAGTCTTTTCTTTTTTTCACAGCAAAATAATGTTTTGTCGGTATACTTATTGTTATCTAATTTATTTTAATATCTTTAAATCTATATCCCCATCTGGTAGGGGGGGAAGGTGAAAAAATTGGAACAAGAAGGTTTGGCAATTTTAATCTGTAAAAGTTACCCTGCAATATCTGTAATTAAAGGCTATTAAATAAAAAAATTAATATTATTTTTATCTATGAATTTTAGAAGTTTTTTCCTTCCTTATTTCTTTTCTTTTTTTTTATTATTATGTAACATTGACAGAATCAATCCAGGGTAATTTTTTACAACATTATCCCTTCACTCACTTTTTCCAATTTTCCTCCCCCCTCCACCCCCCCCTGAAATGGCAACTTATATTGAATATTCCGTTATCCTAGATACAATGTTGTCAGTCCAAAATTTTTCTTTTGCAAGGGAGAAACGGATTTAGAAAGGTAGAAAAAACCGGAAGAAAACAAAAAATCAAAAATTTACATTTTTTTTTTCTTTGGGTGGCGCTTCTTCCATCTTGATTGAAACTAATTGGTCTCTTTGTCAAAAAATCCACTTCCATCGAATACATCTTCATACAGTATCATTTTGATATATAAATCTCTTGGTTCTCTCATTTCATTAGACGCATTAATTTCCAACTTCTCTGTATTCATTGTGGTCTTTCTTAAAAATTACCTACATTCATATACCACAATTCAACCATTCCAATTCATGGGATCCCTCGTTTCACTTCTAGCCACTACAAACGGGCTCCTAAACATTTTACTTTTACGGTCCCTTTCCCTTCTTTAATCTGCTTGGGGTTAATCCCAGTAAACACTGCTGGATAAAGGATATTACATTTGATAACTTTTATAATTCAGTTCTCTAGAATGGTTGGATTCTTCACACTCCCCAACAATTCATGTCCCCCCATCCCCCTCCACCCTCATTTTTTTTCCCTGTCATCTTACCAACCTTGGGTTGTAGGTATCTCAATTTTCTTAATTTGCATTTCTCGTTAAAGTTTTTTTCATATGAGTGGTAATTTTAATTTCTTCATTGAAATTGTCTTTCATATCCGAATTTATCAATTGGGGAATGGCTTTTTCTTATAAATTAAGTCACTCTCATATTTTGGAAATGAGGCCTTTTAGAACCTTTAACTTGAAGATTTTTCCCAGTTTGTTTTTCCCTTTAATCTTGTTTTACATTGTTTTGTTTGTCAGGCTTTTTTTGATGTACAAAATTTCATTTTGTGATTAATAATGTTCTAGTTCTCTTTGTCACAAATTTCTTCCTCTTCCATCTGAGGATAAACTACCTATGTTCCTAATTTGTTTATAACTGTTCTTTATGTCAAATCATGGACCCATTTGATCTTATCTTGGTATATGGTGTTAAGTGTGGTTCTGCCAATTTTAATTATAATTTTAGTTTCCCAGCTGTTTTTAAATAATGAATTTTATCCAAAGTGAGGATCTTTGGTTTGTCAAACACAAATTGCTATAGTTGACTATTCTTCTTGTAACTAACCTGTTCACGATCAACTAATTATTTCTTAAATTTTCCAAATGATTTTGGTGACTGCTGCTTTATAATATAGTTTTAGACGGTAGAGCTACCACCTTCATTTGATTTTTTTTTAATTTTTGGATTCTTGACCTTTATTATTCCATAAATTTTGTTTTTATTTTTTCTAGATTTAAAAATTTTTCTTGGAAGTCTGATTGGTATAGACTTAATAAATTGATTAGTTTGGGAGTATTTCATCTTTATTATATTTTTTCCACCTTCCAGACACTTGATATTTTCAATTGTTTAAGTCGCTTTATTTGTGTGGAAAGTTTTTGTAATTTATATATAATTCCTGACTTTCCTTTGGTAGATAGTTTCCCAAATATTTTATGCTGTCAACAGTTATTTGAATGAACTTTTCTTTTATCTCTTGCTGTTGATTTTTATTGGATGTATAAAAATGCTGAGAATTTTGGGGATTTTTTTATAAATGCCACTTTGTTAAGTTATGATTATTTCTAATGCTTTTCGTAGAATCCTGGGTTCTTAAATATAAATATCATCTGCAAAATGTTTGGTTTCCTCCCGCCATTCGATTCCTTTAACCTTTTTTGACCCTTATTGTGAGGCTAGTGTTTTTACAATATTGAAAATAATGGTGACAGGGGCAACCTTTTCCTCCAGATCTTATGGAAAGATTCCGTTTTTCCCCATTGCATATATTTACTGATGATTTTAAATATATTTCCTGACTATTTTAAGAAAAGTTCATTTATTCCTATACTCCAAGTGTTTTATTAGGAATGGATGTTGGTTTTATCAAATGCTTTTTATCTATTGAGATGATCATAGGGTTTTTGTTGTTTGCTTATTGAATTACCAATTATGCTTAGTTTTCTAATATTGAAACCCTGCATTCCTGGTATAAATCCTACTTGATCATAGTGTATTATCCTGTGGATGGCCTTCCTTATTTCTTTTAAGTAGGTCTCTTTTTGGTTTTGCTTTTTCTGAGATCAAGATCACTATCCTCTTTTTTTTTTTTTAAACTTACTAAAATTAAAATTTCCTTGTTTACCTTTACTTGTAATTATCCTAACTTTAAATGTGTTTCTTTTAAACAACATATTGTCAGATTCTGGCTCTTAATCCATTCTGCTATCTTATTCCATTTTATATGAAAGTTCAACCCTTTCACATTTACAGATATAATTACTAACTCCATATTTCCTGCCATTCCATTTTCCCCAAATTGAATTTTTCTCTTTCCTCCTCTTCCCCCTCACCAATCTTTTGCTTCTCATCTCCTCTTTCAGTCTTTTCTTCTTTTTCAGCCCTTCCCACTTACTTTTTTCTTTCTCCTTCTACTTTCCAATAAGATGAGAAAAGTTTCTACATTAAATTTAATATGTCTGATATTTTCTCTTTGAGCCAAATCCAATGAGATTAAGATTCATACAGTGCTTATCCCTCTCCTTTTTTCCCCCCAACTGTAATAGGTCTTTTTTTTTTCTTTGCATTTTCATGTGATATAATTTACCCGACTTTACCTTCCCTTTCCTCTTCTTCTACTACAATTCATTTTCCACCAGTACCATCTTTTTTTATACCATCATAGTAATGTCAAATTATGCCTATAGTCTCCATGGATGCCCCTTACAAATATACAGTTCTCAAGAAGTAAACATTCTATGTTACCATATAGGCATATATACATTTAAACACATAGTTTTTTTTTTCTTTCCTTTTATTTTTTTTTACCTTTTTATTCTTCTCTTGATTTCTGTATTTGAAGATCAAAATTTCTGTTCAGCTCTGATCTTTTCATCAAAAATAAATGAAAATCTTCTGTTTCATTGAATGTCTATCTTTTCTCCTGAAAGATAATGCTTCATTTTGCTTTTCTTGCCTGCAGAGCAAGTCCCTTTACCTCCCAGAATATCATATTCCAGGTCCTTTGATCCTTTAAAGTTTAAGCTTCCAGTACCTGGATAATCCTAGATCCTCGATATTTGAATTGTTTCTTTCTGGCTACTTGCAGTATTTTCTTCTTGATGGTCTCTTTTAGGAGGTTAATAGGAAGATTCTTTCAGTGGCTATTTTGCCCTCTGGATCTAGGACATCAGGCCAGTTTTCCTTGATAATTTCTTGAAATATGTTGTGTAGACTTTTTTTCATTGTGGTTTTCAAGAAATTTAGTAATTCATAGATTGTCTCTCCTGGATTTATTTTCCAGCTGAGTTGTTTTATCTGATGAGGTATGTTGCATTTTATTATTTTTGTTTTGTTTTGACTGCTTCTTGATGTCTCAATAAGACATTTGCTTCCATTTTTCCAACTATAATTTTAAGTGAATTATTTTCTTTAATTGGCTTTTTAATTCCTTTTTGCATTTCACCAATTGAACTTTTAAATGAGTTGTTTTGTTCATAGAATTTTATTTTCCTTTTAAAAAATTCTGGTTTTCAAAGAGTTACTTTATTTTCCATTTCACCAAAACTATTCTTTAAGGAGTGATTTTCTTAAGATAATTTCCGTATTTCCTTTTCCAGAGCTTTTATTTCCTTTCCCCATTTTTTCTAACTCTCTTTTAGATTATTTTTAAATTCTTCCAAGGGAGCCTTGTGAGATGGAGATCAATTTATATCACTCTTAGATGCTTCATCTGGAAATGAATTGTCTTTAGTGTCCTCAGGGCTTGATGTCTGTTCTCTGTCTTCACAAATATCTATAGTCAGAGCTCTTTTTGCTGTTTTGCTTATTTCTAAAGCTTGAGGTCTACTCTTAGGTCAAAGGGGAGACTGTCCCAAGCTTCACTGATAGGCAATAGGGGCTTTACATTGCTCAGAAATTGGTACTCCTGGCTTCCTTCCTGTGTTGGGTGACCAAGGCCAAGTCCTATGTCATGCTAGGGTTCAAAAGCTCAATATTTGCCTTTTGAAGTTGTGTTGCTTGTCTCCAAGCTAATCTGCTGACTCACTGGCTTTTGATCCAGGACACAGTAGCCAGTGCTGTTGCATTTTATGTAAAAGTAGATTTCCCCACTGAGTAGAGACTACTCTGTCCTGGGTCCTTGTGCCACCTCTTTCCCCTCTCCCACCTGATTGAAACAGACCTTTTCTGAAATTCTTCCAAAATATATTCTGCTAGAAATTTGTTACACTCTAAATATTTGTGGTTCATGTCACTCCAAAAATCATTCAGAGGATTGATTTGGTGATGATCTGAGGAAATCCAGAAAGAGTTAAAAGACCTTTCTCCCATCTTGGCTCTACCCGCCCCTCTATCTTTAAAGAGACGAAAAAAATGTTGTTTTTTTCCTTGTTATATAAGAAAACGATTTTATAAAATTCTTAATGTCTTTGGAATAGTATCTATTGATTCTAAAACGTTACATTATCCTGGTTGTAAAGGATATAAAAGAGCCTGCATTCACATATGCATAAAAGCTCTATGCAAAAGAGTCTCTGGAGAAGACCAAACCAAAAGGTAATATAGGTTTTGTATTTTGGAAGGTCATGTCATAGAGAGAAGGAGGTGTAATGAACAGGCACTGTTATAAGTACTGGCAAACTGCTGTTTATCAAATGCACAGAATTGTCAAAGCTAAGTTGTTGGCTAACAATCTACAAAGACAGGGGAATAATGGGTGTGGTTTCAAGAACTCTGAGGATGTGCCAAAATGATAATTGAGAGTCTGATGTAAAAATGGGAATAAGCTAGGCTCAAAGGTACTTATTCCTATGTGTGTGCATGTGTGTGTGTGTGTATGTGTGTATGTGTATAATAAAAATCTTTTTAGTAGCTTTTATAACATCTATTCATATAATATACTTCGCGTATATTGGTATTAAAAATGGATTTTCATTTTCATGTTCAGCTTGTACTCTTTAAGGTCCTATACCACTTTCCAAATATAATAGAATAAAACCTTATAGAAATGCATATGTTGTTTAGTGTAATAATCCTAAGAGCAATAACTTTTATGGATAGGGAACCTTCAATTTTTAAAACATTTATCACTGTAAACTCATAAAGAAAATTATAATTAGTTCAGAAGCATTCACTCAGTAAGAATTATGATGTAAACCCATGTGGTTCAAAGTTCAATAAGTGTTCAAAGCAGTGCTTTATGCCCATAGGTGAACATGTGTCACCCACTCTAAGGTAATCCCTTTGTCACATAAAATGAGAATCTACACCTAACATGGTAATTAGTGACACAGTCACCTTTATATGTGCCAAGTGTTTGGAGAATGGCAGTAACAGCATTCATAGAATTTAATAGTGGCTTTTGCAGGCATTTGCAATTTCAGAGATTTCTGGCAGATCCATTGGTTCATTAAGTTTCAATGAGATGTTTAGTAGGCAAATGAAAGTAACTCAATTTAAAAGCTGCTGAGCAAAATATGGTTCTTTAGCTCAGTTCACTAATTATCTGCATGCATGTGGAGATTGGTACATCCTTCCCCAAAAAATCAATTTTAAATCACTTCAGCTTAAGATTTCTAAGTGGTCCAACAAAAATATTGAGTGTTTGTGAATCTATTGTCACTAACTTCAGAAACATTCATTTAAAAAGAAATCTTTTATTTCTAAGTTTTTATAAGAATATGCCCTGAAAATTTGCACAGACTTATTGGTATAAGTTTTACAATAATCTGATTTTGAAAATAACTATTTATCTTAGAAAATAGAGCTGGAGAAGTGTTCTTTAGTACAAGAAAAAAAAATCAAATCTTTATTATTTTTAAGTAACTGTCATCAACCAGTCCCAGTATAATTTTGGACATTAACATTTTCTATACATCAAAGGATCTATAATTTCATCAATGAATTTTCCACTGGAATAACTACAAACCCTTCTATGTCAACTTATTCTTTGCAGTTTATATCCTTGTCCTTTCTGTAAAATTTTAAAGTACATATTGAAGTACTAGGCAGCTAGGTGGTACAGTGGATAAAGAACCAGGCTTCGAGTCAAGAAGATTCATCTTCCTATTCACACTAATCTCAGATGTGGTCTAACTGCGTGACCCTGGACAAGTCACTCAACCTTATTTAGTTCAGTTTCTTCATCTGCAAAGCTAGATAAAGTAATGACAAATCACTCCAGTATCTTTGCCAATAACCAAGTAAACAAACAAACAAACAAAAAAAAAAGAACCACTGGAATCAAGAATAGTTGGACACAGTTAAAATGGCTGAACAATAACAATCTAACCATTATAATGGAAGCTTTCTACTAGGCATTTTATTATATAATGGATACAGTAATCCTCTAGCTGTCCCTACATTAACTCGTTTTTGTTTTATGACTTGTATACCTTTTCACAGTTAAATAATTAACATCTCACAAAAATTAGACACAGAAAGGAAATAATTTGATTTTTTAATAACTTATTTAACATTTCAATTTGGCTTTCAATTACCTGCTGTGTTTTTTTTTTAATAATTATTTATAAATCACTCCCAAATCTCCAAATTATTATGTATTTTAAGGAAAATTTTAAACAAGTGAACAAATTTGTTATTGAATGTTTTCCCTTTGAAGTTTTGTTTTTCTTTAAATTTCTCTGGTTAACCAAAAACTAAGAATTGTACTTTTACCTCTTAAATCAGTAAGCTATGACTTTTCCATTTATAATAATTGGTAAATAAACAATTAAACTGATTTTGTCTTCTAAAGAATAAGACTAGGATGTTTATTCCTTTATCTTTCTTGTTTTTCTAATTTTTATCTACGGCCAAGACAAAGCTGATGCAAATTGGATAGTCAGATGTATAAAGGGAATTATCTCTTCCACTGTTAAAGTTTCCTCTTGTCATTCTTTTTTAAAGTTCTTGATTCTCCCAACTGATTCCAGAAAGTATATTTTCCAAAGAAGAGACAAACTGGAATCAATGGTAGCTTTGTTTAATGGCTCTTTGCAACATTTGCTGAGATTAGAAGGTTGTCAAAATGATAACAGTAAAGGTTTATGGGGCATTTTCTGATCTACATTGTAGGATGATGGAACACTGATTCTGAATATATGGTGAAAGGGAGAATTTCACTGCAAGGCATGAAATGAAAAATCAAGAAACTTTTTTGTCTTAACATTTTATTTAATAGTTCTATTTTATCTGTATTTGAAGTATATACATGTATTTAGTGTCAAATTAGTCTGTCTCCTTTTAATCTTGCATATATGTAGATGAAAAACATGTAATTTGATTTTCTGATATTTGTTTATACAAGAATGGATTAGGTATCCACTATATGCTATGCATGGTTCTAGACATAGAAGAAAAATTATATCTGAGTCCAACATACTAGTGTGCCAATTTTCCTCTCAGTTATGTCCAGTACTCATGTCTTGACACGGTCTAATCTTAGCTAATAGAATACTCTTATCCACTCCCTGCAAATCACTATGGAAAAGAATCGAACTCTTGTCCAAGGTAATTAAACTGCATTGTAGCCAACCCTTTAATCTAGAGTAAATGAACTAAGTTATAAATGAACCCACTTATGGACTGTTGTTCTAAAGACACACATAATTTGCAATACTTGTTTTTTAAAATAAATTTTCAGTCACTAACTGACAGATTACATTCAGGAAAGTATGGCATATAGATTATTTATTTGCTGTTCTTAGTGAAATGAGAATTCCTGTGCATTTTATCCTTGAAAACTTGTAAGTGAACAGGGTCAGGAAGAAATAAAATAGTACAAACCTCAAAGGAAGAAGCCTACTTTCCAAAACACTTATCTTTTCAAAATAAACCTAAGCCCAAAGGGTTATTATCCACATCTGCTTCCAAATGCTGTAGAAAACGACACTATTTCAGAATATGTATGACAGAAATAAATGTAGAAAAAATGAGCAATTCATTGAATTTCCCATGGGCTTTGTCTAATTTCCAAACTGATCATTTCTAGGCCAAACCTAAGCACTCTAACTTTAAAGAAAAGTAAATGATTTGATTTGAATTCCCAACCAGAATAAATCATTGGACAATACTCCGCACAATCATAAAATGAGAGATGTTCAATAATTGTCCTATTTACAATATTACATTATCTTAATGTGTTTTAAAAGTATATTTTCAAGTACACATTAATGAAAAATTATACTTAAGTTGCTTTTTATTATCCAGATTTATTGCTGAACTAAATATGTGCAAGGACACAGTAATCAATTAAATGTTATGAAGTATGAAATGAACTGGGTTATGTATTTTCTCCCCAACAATGTATGTTTTAAAATAATTGAATTTTTGCAAAATGGAAGACAAATGCCAGTGAATGCAATTCTACCTCTTCTAACCAAAAGTTAAAGTTATTGATTGTAACTGTCATGTTTTTTCCTCCCATTTAAAACTGGAAAATCTCAGTGCTTACAAGTCATTCTGGTGACCACTGACATTATTTCAGGCAGTTTGTCATCCTTTCCTTCACAGGAATCATCATCATCATCATCATCATCAATCATCACTATGTGTGCATGCACATATGAATCCACACACAAAAAAACCCTTTGAGGAATGTGATATGGAATCCTAGTTCCCTCCTTTCCAAATGGGGTATAAGAATATCACAGTTGTAATGAGAGGAAAAAAACAGGTTAATTATGTTTATTAGAATAATGAATATTATGTCTTAATACACATGCTCTACTTAAAACACACACACAGGGTTTTCAGATATAGTACAAGAACATTAGCCTGGCGATATTGGACAAAATTCAAGAGATGAAAAAGCTATTAATAATCATTTTAATTTGAGGCATATTGCCTACTGTTGTTTGTTGCCACTCTTGTTCATCCTTTACACTCAAAGAGAACTAATAACTATATGATTCTGAAGTCAAGATATAATGTATTCAGCTATGATTGATTGGTCCACTAAGAGTTCCCAAAGCTCAAACCAGGTTGGGCACAAACCATCCATTTGAACATATGGGATGGAGTTGTCTCTAAATTTGCACATTTCACCTTTCCTTTGTGATGCTGAGATTCTGCTTTGATGCAGGCAAGTCATGCTGGGCAGTCCTGTAGCAACATCTTCCATATCTTACAACTGATACTAAAGTTTTTGAGAGAGATGTTGCGTGTCCTTATATCACTTATGACCACTATCTGAGTACTTAATTCCTATGAGTTCTCCATATAATTGTCTTTAAGATAAAAAATGCATTTGGCATTCTGACTACATGGATAATCCATTGCAGTTGTGCTCTCTGCAATGGAACTTGAATATTGTATAGTTTAGCTAGGCAGTAGACCTCAGTATCTGATCCCTTATCTTGCCAATTATGTTTCTTGAAGTAAGAGTTAGGTTTGGAAAGTTAGGAGAGATGTATGTGTAAATGAAAGTGACATAAATAAAAAGAGAGTAATAATGTTAAACAAACAAAGCATCCAATATTGGAGTTAAGGCAGGGCTGGATAGATATATATGTTTGGGAAGCATCTTTTTGAAGGTACTAATTGAATCAATGGGCTCTAATAAAGTCAGCATTGATAGTGTAGAAAGAAAGAAAAGAAACATATCCATAGTTTGGGCCAGAAATGAATGACAATTCAATTTAGTAAATTGAGAGCAGCCAAACCATTCTGAGAAACAAGAAAGAAGTATCACACACACACACACACACACACACACACACACACAATATATATATATATATATATAATATATATATATATATTCAGAGAGAGAGAGAGAGAGAGAGAGAGAGAGAAGAAAGTATAGACAGAATTCATGCTTTGTTTAAATTGCATTAGGCAAGTTAGACTTTATGTAAGAAATTCTGAAAGAAATCTGCATTTCAAAAAAAAAAAAAAAACAAGCACATGACTGCTTGTGCTTTCTCTCTATGTCTGTCTGTCTCTGTCTCTGTGTCTCTCTCTGTGTCTCTCTCTCTCTTTCTCTCTGTCTCTTTCCCTCACTGCTCCCCCTCCCTCTTCTCCTGCCTTTCCTTCTTTTGGTGCTACATTGCTATATGCACTCCCCTCCAGAACCACCCCCAAAACAACCCCTCAAAACAAAATCCTACAAGGGAAAACAACTGATCAGCTGATTAGCACCCAAATGGCACCTTTGTCCCATTCTGCCAACTCCCTGTGAGTCTGTTTTCCTTCTTCAGTGCTCCACTTTGAGATTGTTTGTACCAAGCCCCAGGGTACTGAAGATCTGTTATTGCTTGTGTCTATGTCTGGCTCCACATGTCTGCTCTCCTCACTCCCTCCTCCTGTTCTTCCTGTTGTTTCAGGCCAGGCCAAAATGGCTATCTCAACCCCCTTTCTCCGCTTCCTCCTGCTTCTCTAGCTTTCCTGTACCCAGCCCTAACATGTACTTCTGAACCCTGTACTTGCCGTCTTTCTCTATGGACCAAAAGCCCCCTTCCTGTTTCTCTCCCTCCATCCCCATATCCTTGGGGAAAATCTCATTATGCATAGGGATCTGTAGAATTGTCCATTTTCCAAAAAGGAGAAATTTTGTACTTTACAATACATGACAATGAAATACAATTAAAAAATATTTATTAAGCATGGACTATATAAGAAAATGTGCTGGACGTGAGGGATATACAAAAGTTAGATAAGATACTCTGGATAGTTTCAGAGAGCCATTAATCTAACGGTCTCTCTTAGTTACTTATTTACTCATCTTTTTATTTTTCCCCACAAGGTGAATTTAGAATTAATTTTTATGCAGTACTATACAATAATACAGTACAAGAAAATTGAGTGTTATTTTCAGATAAGTTGAAGATGGAAGCTATGGGAGTTATTTCTGTCATAGAGCTCCAAATGCTAAGTGTAGGAATATAGTATTTTGAAATACTGAAAGTCCTTTCTGTTATTCTGTTTCCTTTTGCTTCCTCAGAAACCCTCCAAACTTTGAACATCTTGGTAATTAGCAAATCTTTTAGAAGGATAAATCTGAGCCTCAAGCCACAAACCACTTATCTATTGATTATTTTTCTGTTTTAATTAGACTATGTCCTAGATGCCCTATTCTTAAACACCAGATATGATATCATAGAGAAATGAAGACAAAATGTGCCTTGGAAAAGTATGAATAATATCATATCTTTTCAAATGAGTGACTCTTAAACAGGTTTATTTTTTATTATGTTAAATTAGACTGCTTTTAGGGTTGTCTCTTTTCTTAAACAGAACTGTTTGTGAAACTATTCTTCACAATTCATAATTAATATAATAAAATTAAGAATTTTTAACTTTGATAATATCTACATATATTAACTGGATAATTTTTTTCTCTCTCTCTGTTTCTGTCTCTATCTCTGTCTTTCTCTGTCTCTCTTTCTGTCTGTTTTTAGTTATGTCTTTCTGTCTCTGTCTCCATCTGCCTGTCTGTCTCTCTGTGTCTCTCTTTATTTCTGTGTCTATCTCTTTTTCTACATATCACTGTCTCTCCCTCTGTGTTAATGTCTTTCTCTCTTTCTGTATCTGACTCTCTCTGTCTCTCTTTCTCTGTATCTGTCTGTCTGCCTCTGTCTGTCTGTCTGAATTTCTCTCTCTTTCTCTGTCTTTCCTGGTCTATTCTCATTGTCTCTGGAGTCAGAAAGTTTGGTTTCAAATCTCAACTTTAACAATTGAAGCATATAACATTGGATAAATCACAATCTTCATGGATCTCAGTATTTTAACTTGTTAATGAGGTTAAACAAGATGCCCTCTGATTTCTTTCCAGTTCTATATCTTTGATCTATAATATTGTTAATGTCCTGGTTTTTAACAGCAGAAGCTGCAGCTTTAACATATCATTCATGATGCTCCACTACTCACAAAGATTCAATGGATTTATAATGCTTTTGAAATAAAATGGAAATGGATCTGTCTGTCATTTAAAGCCATCCAGCTTGATATGCAGTTTAGCTAATTTCTAGTTATCAGGGATTTTATATTAGCCTCTTTCACATGCTTTGTATTTCAGTCAAGCTGGACTGCTGAATACTTGCATTAGGTGTTCCATCTTCCACCTCTGAGCAAATGCATAGGCTTTTCTAGCATGTTTCTTATGTATTCTCCACTCATATATTCTTTGTTCACATCCCTTGTGTCTTCAAGGCTCCTCTGAAGCCTCTTATGATATTCTTTTTTTCAGATTCACCTACTTGTCAATGACTATCACTCTTGCCCCAATGACTTTATGTTGATTTACAATTATTTTATATTAATTTATCCCTATATGTGCCTCCTTTCAGAGCAGTGGCTTCCCTTGTTGACTGTTGTCCAATATTTAGTACAATTTGTGACATTCTCTGAGCTTCATAATTTCTTGTTGAATAAAAATAAAGCATGAAGGAGGGAAATACTTTGGTTACTTGGGCAAAACTCTAATGCAAAAGCAACTTCCTGAATTACAAAATCATTTTCCCATGATGGAATTGCATCTTTAATAAAAGATTAAAAATAAAAACTACTAACCAGCACACATAAATGATGAAGTAAATGTACAAAAAGGGAATGGAAAGATATTGTACTTTTTCATCTGTTCCTTTAATGGAGTTTTAGGTGATGGTCTCCAGAAAATCACATATTATCAAAAGCTGAAAGGAGTGAGGAGAAAATATAGAATACAGGCTTCTTGTGGAATTGAGATCCTTCAGTTGTTATTAAAAAATAAACCAATAATGAGGGAATGTTCTTCTCATTTTATACCACTTTCACGCATTCTCATAGGTGCCCAAAGTCAAAAGTTAAAAGTCATATTTTCTTCTACTATATTTTCATAGCATTATGGTAGAAGGGGAACAAAATAGGAGCAGGTTGAAGACCTTTTCCCTAACCCTATGTGAAAGGGAGATTTTAAAATTTTAGTTTAAGTATTCAACTATTCTCCATTCCCTGTTTTCCTTTTTGATAGAAAATTGTTTCCTGAAACAAGGTTTTCTTACTTACAAAATCTCTATTATATTTCATGATTCCTTCAGTTAAGGATTTTGTGTTCAAGAGATGTTTATTTTGTTTTATCTTTCTTTTGAAGGGGAGTATAATCTCTGTGTGTGTATGTGTGTATTTATTTTTGGGGGCGGGAGGGAAGGAAGCAATCTCCTTCTAAAGTCAGAGGCAGAGAACTGATTATGTATAGTAGTTTTACTCCTATATATATGCCTTGTTTACATTGACTTTTTTTCCTGCTCCTATAGATACTCTAAACTATTGGAATGCTACCACAAAGTGACCTGTTCAATTCTCTAGAAATATAATATACTGTTTGCTAGCCAGGACAGAGTTGCTTTGTGTCAAATTTGTCCCATAAGACTTTGAAAATGGAGACTAATTCTCTTCAAGCAAAGTTGAGTTTGTTTTTCTTTATTGTAGTTGTATTTTTATAAGACTTATTGAGTCCAAAGGTAGGCTTACCTTTAAGACCCTTCTCATTAAAAAAGCAAGAGTAGGAATCCTGTATCATGAAGCAGAATGAATCAGCAGCCACAGCAAAAGAAAATATATTCTAGTTAGAAGAAATATCTGGTCAAGTAGAATTTGAAATGTTTTAGCTTACAAGAAAGAAAATGGTACATGGAAGATAGATTTGTGAGTTACTTCAGGCATCTAAAAGTTTAAATTTTCAGTGCCATTTATTGATAAGCACATAAAACTTTTCAATGTTCACTTGATTTTTAAAAAATAGGAAAAGAAAGAAAAGAAAAGCTATATTCCAGCTAGTGTGTAAGTGTGAAGCTAAGGTTTGTGTGGAGATTTCATTTTATTTCTTTTGACAATGCACACACAATGTTAAAAGCTGTTTATTTTGTTCTTAGTTTGATATGAGAATGATAACTCTACTGTTGAAGCTAACATTAGTTGCAAACAGACAAAAAAAGGAAGTATGTTGTTCCAAGTTTTCTCTACATTAAAAAAAAAAAACTTAAAATAACTATTTTGAATTGCTCTAGAATTTTCAAATTTTGCAGATCTTATTATTTAAAGATAAATGTCTTTACTTAAAGTCATTATGGAAAATGTTACTATCTCAATCTATTTTTCTAGTATTGTGGTTCCTGGAAGTTCATCTGTTTTGTTATATGATTTTTCTTTCTCAAGTGTCAGGAGATGGAAGCTTATAGGAAACAAAAGTCTAGTATTCCTTGGTGGCAGCTGTATTTGTCTAAATTTGATTACATCTGTGTTCTTATATAACCTGAGGAGAGGCTTCTCTAATATTATCCCAGTCTCACAGGTAAAATAATGTAATACAAGCTGATATCTGTCAATAAGCATTTTGAATAGGATAAATTAATTTTGATATTCTCATACCAATTTGTTTGTTTTCTTGCTCAGCTCATTCTAAGGTATTTAATAAGAAGTAAAACATCATTTTCCTCTTTGGAGTACCAGAGAGAGATTTAATAAATATCAATTAATTACACTATTTTCCTTGCTATATCAAAAAAAAATATATAATGATAAATGCTTCTACATATTTAATAAAAAAGGGAATAAAAGCCTCTTTGGTTCAAAATGTTTACATAATTCTATTGTAATCAAGTATACACTTCATATTTTCAAATCTAGTTTTTTTTTTTTTTATAAACACTTTTAAGATGCTTGACAGGAAATGAAGAGCCATAATAAATAAATAGGGAAAATTCAACTTTTTGATAATTCTTTCTGGAACAACCAGCTTTTGGTTTATCTGCTTTTTGTGCTTTGTTAAACCCACAAAAAAGCTAGCTTGGCTAGTCTATAGTCTCTTAGCAGATGTCAGGTACCACCTGTCATCCTTTCAGGATCAGTACTTCTTAACCTTGAGGGAGATTGGGAAAAGGAATACAAATATTGTCAAGGAAGTCTCACTTCTCCATGGGTCAGTTTATTTACTAATCCAGATGAAAACTTTGGGTGCATATGTGGTTTCCTCAGGGTCACTACATTTACAGACAGGACCCTAACCATGATATTCCTTCAGGGGGGAATAAATTATAGCACCTGCACCTTAGACAAGTCCTAATCCCAGCTCTAAGCTTTTTCTCTCAGAGTCCATTCCAACCTTGGTATTTGTGTCTCCTCCTAAGTTTATGTGAACTTACCCTTACAATAAATGCCAAAGATGAAATAGAGGCTATGTTAACACATATTGCATTATCAAGGTAAAATATGAAAGACAGCATGGCAGAATAAAGATCTTGTCTTAGATTTTCTTCTCAACTCTGATAGATAATGGTTATGTTATTTTGGATAAGTTCATATATATCTATATCTATATCTATATATATCTTTAACCATTGTATTGCAGATAAAAGTTCCAATCCATGGGGGGGAAGAGGAAGTCCCTCACCAGAAATTCCCTATACCATACTTTCAACACTTTTTTTTTAAAAGCTAAATACACTGGATCTAATGAATTATATACTGAATATATGTAACCTCAAATGTACTGGAGTAAGGGTCTGCTTGAGTGAGATTGCAAGTGTCAAATAGTCTGTCTTCACTGTGAGCCTTAATACCTGAGAAATCAGCATGTGTTACAAATTAGGGCTTCCATTTAAGGAGAAGGCTCAATTCATGTGTCTATTTTCTCATTTCTTACCTAACTTGCTTCTTTGGGAATTACCTGACTAGCTTCTTCACCAGGACCCAGGAAACTTTTTACTGGAAAAGTTCATCATCCTGCAAGATTTCATCAGCTGTGATACTCCATCTCATCAGCACCTCCTATCCCTCTGATTAAAAGGTATAATAATAAACTGTAAAACCTCCATTTAAGGAAGAAGCATAGTTTAGAACACCAAATTTTTCACCTACTTGTATTAATTTGGGTTTTGATGACTTTTTCACCCTTCCTATCTCCCCTTTTCAGCTTATTTTTATGTGTTGTTTTTCCCATTAGACGATAAGCTCCATTAGGGAAGGAACTTTCTTCTTTTTTAAAAATTTGTATCTGCTGGGCTTAGCACAGTGTTTTGCACATAGTTGGTATGTAATAAGTGTTTATTGACATTTATTAACATTATTGACATTATAATTTTAATAATGTAGGTTAAAATTGAGTGTGCATAGATTTTTTTTAAAGAATACAGTTGTTAAATATCTATCAGCACAATCTTACTTGTAAATAGCTATTAGTCAATAAGCAATAAACATTTTCTTTTTTTTCCTTTTTTTTGATAAAGCTTTTTATTTTCAAAACATATGGATGGATAATTTTTCAACACTGACCCTTGCATAGCCTTGTGTTCCAAAGTTTCTCCTCCTTCCTCCCACCCCTTTCCCCTAGATGGAAAGCAATCCAATATATGTTATACATGTTAAAATATATGTTAATGTATTGGTCAGCCTGCCATCTGGGGGAGGGGGTGGGGAGAAGGAGGGGAAAAATTGGAACAAAAGATTTTGCAATTGTCATTGCTGAAAAATTACCCATGCATATATCTTGTAAATAAAAAGCTGTAATAAAAAAATCAATAAACATCAGATAGAAGGGGAAAATAAAATAAAAGAAAATATATGTTAACTCTAATATATGTGAACATATTCATACAATTATCTTGCTGGACAAGAAAAATCAGATCAAAAAGGAAAGAAAATGACTAAGAAAACAAAATACAAGCAAACAACAACAAAAACAGTGAGAATGTTGTGTTGTGATCTGCACTGAGTTCCCACAGTCCTCTCTCTGGTTGGAGATGGCTCTCTACATCACAAGATCATTGGAATTGGTCCCAATCATCTCAGAAAAAGTAGTGTCGGTCAGAATCATCATTTAATAAGCAATAAACATTTCTAAACAAGCACATATTAAAAGGGACAAGGGACAACAAAAAGAAGGCATTCAATGGACATGGTAGAGAAGTAGGAGATGTCCCAAAGTAGTAAAGGCAGAATTAAAGGCAAAGAAATGAGGAGATATTTAAGTTGAGCTCTCTTCTTAAATGGATATTTAGAATTGGCTTCACTATCAAATCAAAAAGGCAAAGAGTATTATTCTATAAACATAGTTTGAAATAGCAGGAGTCCAGTAGAAGTCTCCATGAATAAAGTGATCATTTGAAGACCTCATGACTGTAGAATGATGATAGTGGTACTGACAATGGTGACTATATGGATAAGTATTTATAAAGCTCTCTATTGTTTGCAATATCTTACTGATATTCATACTGATCCTGGTTATGGGTATACAAAAAGAATTGTCTGACATCTAGAAGAAAATAAACTGTCTATGGACATATAAATCTCTAGTAATCCCATTTTTCAGTGAATCCACAAGCAACTTATGGTAGATAATTAATCTTCATCTATTTCACTCCTATAAGTTCCTTAGAGAAAATAATTTTGCTTATATACTTTCTCAAAGAGAGGATTTGAAGATTTACTTGAGATTACCCATGGCTATTTAATTTCTTGTCATTCAGAGAATCATGCTGCTATTTCTTAAAAAAAAGAAAAAAAAAAATTCCTGTGTGGCTCTTTGGTGCTGGTTACTTGAGACCTACTAAACTTTCAATGTCTTTTCCTCCACATGTTTCCAAATCTCTACTTGAACAAATTGTCCTATTTTAATTTATTCCCTTTCTCTAGAAAGGTTTAATAGGAATAGAATTTTATGATCAAAGGGTTAGAGGCATAAAGAATCTTAAAATCTAAAGTCCAGAATATTGAAAGTATTCTCCAGAGTCACAGAAATAATAAAAAATGAGGGTACAATATAAACTCAATATATACTGAATACTCCATTGTTCTTTCTGTTGTCTTGATCAAGACTATATTTTGATAGTCTCAGCCTCCTCTCTGTGATCAGAATCATAATCTGATTCACTAAATGCCTTTTGTGAATAATGCCATATTTTATTTGTCTTCTAGTTATTTGAAAAGAAATATATTTAGTTTTATAACTTCTTGTGTATTTTGAATAAATTTATGTCTTAGGAAAACAATTAGCTACATTATAGTTTGAAATCAATAGCATTGGACAGCTACATACTAATATAACCATTAGAGACAAAAACAGAGTAAGTGTCACTTCTATCTAGTTTGTCTAAGATTGGGAAGCTTCATGGCAATATCAAATAAAGATTCATCAAAAGTAGAAGTTTCTGTTGTTTAAGAGGAAATACATAGTCTGTGAATATTGCTTGTCTTTTTGTACAGTAGTTAAAAATCCCAATAGGATGCTAAGAACCTCCACGTCATGGATCCTACTTATTATACATGATAAAGGAATTGATATGTGATTGTGACTTAGCATCAGGGCTGAGGAAAGTAATTAGAATGGGGAACTAATCAAGATCCCACTTGATGTGAAGTGTGAAATTGGATGAGATCTACAAAAGGATTTCTTGAAAGTACCAAAATCTTCGTGGATAAGACTGTAGAATCATGCCATTTATAGGAATAAAGATTTAAATTCATGAAGTCAGAACTTAGTGGAATATAAGATAAGGAGTTTGGAAGCTTTTTGTTTGATTCAACCTATTTTCTCAGAATGTCAATTTTTTAAGATATTTACATGTGACCCCTAGTCTTTCTCTGTGATTTCATGTTAGTGTGGTCATGAGCTAGACCTTATTTGACTCCTGATTCTGCTGCATTAGAATGACAGTGGAAACAGGCATATAAAATCTTCATCCCTGCAAATTTTCTCTGTCAGTATTAAATGAGTGGTCTGAGAGTGTGATATTAAGACTTTTTAACCATCTTTCACAATTTCAGAGCACTTTCCTAGTATTCGATCTCCTGTACCCTACCCTTAAGTACACAGTACTGTTAGCCTATCCATTGATTGCTCAATTAATTCTTGGATTTATGGATAGCTTGAACAATGTATATTCTTTGTCCATAAAGTATTAGTTATTGTGGGCAAGGAATTAGAGGGCATAAGTTAATATCTAAGTGTGCTTGTTATAACACACACACACACACACACACACACACATATATATATATGTGTGTGTGTGATATATATGTGTGTGTGTGTATGTGTTTTATATATATATAACATATTATATGTATAACATATAATATATATAACATTATATAATATATATAACATATAACACATAAGGTGCCTTAAGCTGGCAAGTCCTTTTTGTAAGGCTTTTACAAACCCTACTGACTTATATGCTATGATCTAGAATTCTTAGGATGTTTCTTTGGCAGCTGCTCTGCTCTTTGTATATAACTTTGGAGGTATTTAGGGTTCATAAAGTGTCAGTCTCAAAATTCCTAGGAAGTAATTATCTGAAGGAATTATAGGGTACAGAACAAACCAAAAGGGAGAAGACATAGATCATATAAAAGAGCATGTTCTAGGTAAATTGGTATACTAATTAACTATAAAAAGGATTTACAATTTAAAGGATAAGGAAATGGAATATATCATTCCGGTGTCTACAGTTATATGATGATAGACATTGTTATAGCAGACAGATTATTCTCCGTCCATTGGATAGAGCAGTGGTGAGAGGAATGGTGTGGTGATATGCCTTAAAAAAGTAGTTTTACCTAAAACACTATAGTTAATGAGGTCAAGAAATATGACATAAAATTAAGATAATTCTGAGGTACCACTACACATCTCTCAGATTAGCTAAGATGACAGGAAAAGATAATGATAAATGTTTGAGAGGATGTGGGAAAACTGGGACACTGATACATTATTAGTGAAGTTGTGAACTTATTCAACCAATTCTGAAGAGCAGCTTGGAACTATGTCCAGAGGGTTATCAAATTGTGCATACCCTTTGATCCAGCAATGTTTTTACTGGGCTTGTATCCCAAAGAGATCATAAAAAAGGGAAAATGACCCACATGTGCAAAAATGTTTGTAGCAGCATTTTTATAGTGTCAAGGAATTTGGAAAATGAGTGTGGATGCCCATCAGTTTGAGAGTGGCTGAATAAGTTATGTTATATAAATATATATTATAATATATATTATTGTTCTATAAGAAACAAATGGGCAAGATGATTTCAGAAAGGCCTGGAGAGACTTACATGAATTGTTGCTAAGTAAAGTGAATAGAACCAGTAGAACAGTGTACACAGCAATAACAAGAATACCCAATGATCAATTTTGATGGATGTGGCTCTTTTCAACAATGAGCTGATTCAGCTCAATGCCAATAGACTTGTAATAGAGAAAGCCTTCTGCATCCACCAAGAGGTTTGTGGGGATTAAATGTGGATGACAACTTAGTATTTTCACTTTTTTGTTGTTTGCTTTTTGTTTTCTTTCTAATTTTTTTTGTTCTGATTTTTCTTGTGCAGTATGATAATTGTGGAAATACATATAGAAGAATTGCACATGTTGAACATATGTTAGATTACTTACTGTCTAGGGCAGGAGGTAGGGAAAAGGGAGGGAGGAAAATTTGGGACATAAAGTTTTGCAAGAGTGAATGTTGAAAATTAACTATGCATATATTTTGAAAATGGAAAACTATTATTAAAATAAAAGAAATATAGCATAAACAGAATTCTAATAAAATTAATGTATAAGAAACGACTGGCTTTGGACATTTTTCTTTTAGATTAGACAGTCATCTCAAGCAAAATAGGACTATCTTAGAAGGCAACAGGCCATTTATTCAGGCTATCATCATCAAGAAATACTGAATTCCTGGAAACATGAATGGTCTGTGGTAAAATTTGACTGTCACCAAGAGATGACAGAGTTAAGACAGATTAAATCATGTATAAACCTTTCAAGAAAACATCATGCCAGAGCTGTGATTACTAGAAATTTTAAATCCATAAAGTTTTAAATAGGCTTCCATGGACTACTACCAAATTTGCATGGTAGAAACAATATTCTTCCTAAGCTTTACCTGGATGGTGTATATGAACATGAGTCAAGCAATATGTGCTCACTGGAAAAGAAGGTCTACTGGCCAGGATTATTTGGAATAAAGAGCTTTTGCTCTATGTTTAAGTAACTGCTGTCAATATGTGGGGGGAAAAAAGTCTATGTGAAAGTCTATTTTAATGATCTTTTATCTACTGAGTAGCCAACCATAGGCATTTATGGTGGCAATGTAAATATCATATTTTAATAATGTAGATGATAATAGAATAAATATTAATTATTTCTAAAATACTAATATTTAAAAATGTAGAAACTTAATGGAAGAATGAACGTGCATGGTAGTAGATATAAATAGAACATCTATCATTCATGAATTTTTTTTTTATTTTTACCTGGTATTTATGTTATGTATAATGCTTTTTGATGCAAACATGATTATTGTTATTATATATTATAAAATGTTTTATTGTATATATATATATATATATATATATATATATATATGTATTTAAACTTATACCTCAAAAAGTGGTAATTTCAATATGGATGTTGCTTCCACTAATGAAGATGAAAAATTAGTAGATAGTTTTGAATGTTGCTATGGTCAAATAAATCAGTAGCCAGTGATCAGCATGGAAACAGACATCTGGACAGCCAAAGTCTTTAGTTCTTAGGATTATCCTTTTGGATAATGCAGAATGCTGGAGGGAATGTGGGAAAACTGGGACACTGATACATTGTTGGTGGAGTTGTGAATACATCCAACCATTCTGGAGAGCAATTTGAAACTATGCTCAAAAAGCTATCAAACTGTGCATGCCCTTTGACCCAGCAGTGTTACTACTGGGCTTATATCCCAAAGAGATTTTAAAGAAGGGAAAGGGGCCTCTATGTGCAAGAATGTTTGGGACAACCCTCTTTGTAGTGGCCAGAAACTGGAAACTGAGTGGTTGTCCATCAATTGGAGAATGGCTGAATAAATTGTGGTATATGAATATTATGGAATATTATTGTTCTGTAAGAAATGACCAACAGGATGATTTCAGAAAGGCCTGGAGAGACTTACATGAACTGATACTGAGTGAAACAAGTAGGGCCAAGAGATCATTATATACTTCAACAACAATATTATATGATGATCAATTCTGATGGACGTGGCCATCTCCAACAATGAGATGAACTAAATCAGTTCCAATAGAGCAGTAATGAATTGAATCAGCTACACCCAGCAAAAAACTCTGGGAAATGACTATGAACCACTACACAGAATTCCCAATCCCTCTATTTTTGTCTGCCTGCATTTTTTATTTCCTTCACAGGCTAATTGTACACTATTTCAAAGTCCGATTTTTTTTGTACAGAAAATAACTGTATGGACATGTATATATATATTGTATTTAACTTATACTTTAACATATTTAACATATGTTGCATTTAACATGTATTGGTTAACCTGCCATCTGGGGGAGGGGATGGGGGGAAGGAGGAGAAAAATTGGAACAAATGGTTTGGCAATTGTCAATGTTGTAAAATTACCCATGCATATAACTTGTAAATAAAAAGCTATAATAATAATAAAAAATAAAGAATTATCCTTTTGAAGTCTCTCCAGTTAAAGAGATCTTGACAGAAATCATACTCCTCAAGTATAACTTTTGAAAACTCTAGTATGCCTTCATATCATAAGACATCAGAGTAGCACTCTATTGGAGTATATTTGCAAGTAAACAAATATCACAAAAATGATAACCTTATTTTTATTGGATTATAATATTTTATTTTGTTTCTTTAACAAACCGACAAACTATTAATTTTTATTTCAATGTATGAAAAAATCACAGTATAGTCTATGTGTTATCAGTTTAAATGTAGTGACTAAAAACTAGTGTGAATGCCTATGGATCAATGCATGCCTCCCCTTGACTTGTCACAAATTATTTCTTAGAAGCCTCTCTCTTCCTCCAATTCCTTTCAAGATTCAGGTGCACATGTTTGATTGATTCATAACCTTCCTGGCATTCATTTTCTTCAACTGTCAAATTGAACTCCATGATCTCTAAGCTTACTTGTACATACACATTCTATTATTGAAGACTAATTTTGTACTTTACCAATGATTTCATATTTAACCATTAGGATCTATGAAGTGAGTTTTTAATTTCCTTGACTCCTTAATAATTTAAAAAATTTTAAACTGTCCACTGACATTTTTCTTTTTCTTTTTAAAATATGTTATTTTAAAAGATTTAAAAGCATAGTTGTGCTTTTCTGTATGTACTTGTATTTATATATAAAGATATAGCATATAATTATAGCCATGAGAATAACTATTTTTCAGTTGTAAAAGGAAATATAACATTGGTTTCATTGTTTTTCCTTCCCCCCCCACCCAGGAACTAGTACTAGACCATCAAACTAAAATGATTCATTGCCTAGAATATCAGAAATGTCTATAAAGATATATAATTTCTTAATCATTATTTTGTATCTTGTAGATTCAATAAATTTTGTTTATTTTAGTTCAGGCCAATTTATGAGTCGTGTCTATGTGTCAAACCTTGTGAATATTAAATTTCTTAATTTGAACACATTGCAATATGAAGATATAGGTATTTTGTATAAAATAATGTCTCTGGTTTAAGAAAATAAAATCAACAATTTATATTAGAATGATACTTTCATAATGCAAGGATATATTTTCATTCCAGTTTATATTGCTGTAATGATGACAGGATTCATAGAAAAGAACACATTTTTGCTTACCCAATTTATGTCAGTCTAATCCATATGATCTCATATATTTACCACAGGGATTTTATACAATATGGTAGACCTTTTCCTGGGGTGTGTATCAGTTAGACAAGTCAACTGTATATTTCACTATATTTCACTAACATACTTCTATGATAAAATATATAGCTTCTATTGAAAGCAATAACAAACAAAAATAAAAAAATAAACAAAAACTCTTGTTTGCAATACCTAGCAACCTGCTTACTCTTACCATATGCCTTCCCACTGTCTTTTGGGTGAACCCCTCAATTTCCATTATTTAATTACTGCAGTTTTTTCAAGATTTACAGAAGAGGGGATTGCTTTGATCTAGCAAATAACATACAATTTTTAGTCCTCACTTCATACCAAAGATGTAGTCTGAATTTTTTTTCTTTTTTCTTTTATGAGTTGTTTATCATATTAAAAGATAAAATATATTTATATAATACAATCCTATTTATTTTTATGCATTGATTAAACTTTTTCTGTGTTGTTTGTTGTCCTTTGATTATCTCAGCTTCTATAAAACTCCCCAGATTCCCATTGAATTTCTTATGCCAACCCACAGTATATCAAATTATAATGGGAAAAGTCACAATATACAAGTGATAATTTATCAGATTTCATGACTGGTACATAGAATATCACAAAAAAAATACTAGTAGTAAAAATTCTGGAACTTTTTGAGAAGACAAATCACAATATTCTGTCATTATTCCTTATTAAGTGAGTTTTGTGAGCCACTGAAAAATCAGTGGCTATCAATTTCAACCTATAAGTGAAACAGAAACTGTACTAAAACATAATTAATAAATATTATTCAACTTTGCCTTAAAAACCTCAAAGAAACATCTGTGACAGAGATTATTATATGATTTATCTTAGGAATCATATTAATTAGAGAGATTTTTTTTTTAATTGTTATGGAATTGCCAAAAGAACAACAGCTAATTAACTCTACCTTTTGAAGGCACAGGAATTAAGGGACAGAAGATAAGCCTTACATGATTGTGTTGGAATCTCTACAGTTACAGAGAACACCTATCAACAATGAAATTACAAATGGGTTAGAGGAATAGGGTACTATGTGAAAGCCATTGTACTAAGTGCTGAGAATACAAAAAAAAAAAAAAAAAAAAAAAAAAAAAACAAAAAACAAAAAAAAAAACTAAACAACTAAACAGTTCCTACCAGTAGGGAGCTAAAAAAAAAAAAAAAAAAAAAAAAGGAAAAAGACATTCATGTATTTGACTCAGAAGGTTGAAGCTTATGGGAAAAAAATGAACTATTACAACCCCCCAAAAATTGACAACCAAACTGAATTCTAATTGCTAAGCAATATGGTCAAACAACATTTCAAAAATAAATCCAAATGACCACATGGGAATATGTTTTTTATTTTTTATTTTAATTTTTTGACATTCAAATATTACTACTAATAATGATATACTAATCTTTTAAATATTCAGCTCATTTTAAAAAATATTATATTCTTTTATAGAAATCCTTAACTCCCTGCAAAAATCAGGTTTTTTCTGAATTCTTTTCTGATAGGGTTATTTGTGTTCTTCCCACTACATGGATATCTATATTAGATATTTATGTCTGGAGAGATATGTGTACATCTATATATGGATAGGTAGATATGATATATCTATATATGTGTTTACATAAGTACATTAATATCATATATATGTATGTGCATGTTTATATATCTATAGTTGCAAATCTCTGTTTCTGTGTGTCTGTGTCTGTCTTCATATATCTCTCTCTCTTTCCCACTGTCATCTGATATGTGGTAGGTAACTGCCAAAATGTAGAAATTATGGGGATTAAAAAATTAGGTTTTATTTTTGTACTCAAGTATAGTTTCAGGAGTCAGAGAAAACCTGAATAATTATGAGAATTTTGACAAGACTTTTTATAGGCAAAATTACTTAGAGTGACAGATAAATAATTAATTTGCATATCACAATCTTGTTCATCCCTTTTAGTCTATAAAAAATAAAAAGAAGATAGATAATCCAACACTCCTACATTTCCTTCAATGACATAAATTTTAAAGTTAAGCAGTTATAATCTCATATATTCCCTAAGAAAACAAACTTCAAACAAATTCTAATAAAATTAAGTCAAGTTACAGATTAAACTATATTTTGTGGAGTCACAATAGGCTGATTTAAAAGGAGAATTTACATGTTGTCAAGGAGTCAAGAAAAGTTGTGATTTTTTTTCTGGCTTCTTATATAAAGAATATTTACATTTCAAAAGTAAATTTTCATATCCCATGGGGAAGATTTTGGTCAGGTGAAGTGAATGATAAGATAGACTTTAAGATAAGTAATAATTACAATATGAATGTCCCTGAGTACTGTAATAAGAGGAAAAGTAATCTGTATTACAGTGGTATTTTATTAATATATATATATATATATATTTTTTTTTTCCCTTAATAATTAGGACACGAGAACCATGAAGACAGGGATTATTTTTTCTCTATCTTCATATATCTAGAACATATAAATATTTACTGAAATTAATTTAAGAAAAGGAGAGAAATTCATTTTTTTATTTTTTTATTTTTATTTTTTAATTTTTATTTATTTATTTATTTTTATTTTTTTTAGTTTTATTTACAGGATATATACATGGTAACTTTACAGCATTAAAATTGCCAAACCTCTTGTTCAATTTTTCACCTCTTACCCACCTCCCTAATTTGGAATGACAGTAGATGTTAAATATATTAAAATATAACTTAAACAAATAAGTAAATGACCAAAAAATTATTTTTGCTGTACAAAAAAGAATCAGACTCTGAGTTATTTCAATTAGCTTGGAAGGAAATCAAAGATGGGTGTGATAAATATAGGGATTAAATTAAAATGGTTTTTGTCATCTCCCAGGTTCTTTTTCTGGGAAGCTAGTTCAGTTCATTACTGCCCATTAGAAATGGTTTTGGTTGATCTCGTTGCTGGGATGGCCTGATCCATCAGAACTGTCTCATCTAATTATTGTTAAGATATAATGATTCCTGGTCCTGCCATTTCCTCCGCATCAGTTCTTAAGTCTCTGGCCTTTCTGAAATCATCCTGGGTCATTTCCGAACGTAATATTCCATAATTTCAATACCACAATTTATTCAATTCTCCAACTGATGGACATCCATTATTTCAGTTTCTAGCCACACAAAAGGGCTGCCACAAACAACCGTCATACAGGTCCTTTCCTTTTTATAATCTCTTTGGGATATAATCCCAGTAGTAACACTGCTATCAAAGGGAAAAATTTATAACTTTTGACATATTCCAAACTCTCTCCAAAATGGTTGGATTCGTTCAAACTCCAAACAATGAATCAATGTCCCAGTTTTCCCACATCCCCCCAATTATTATTTTTCCTTCATCTTAGCCAATCGAAGGTGTGTGTGTACTTAGAGTTGTCTTAATTTGCATTTCTTGTTAATTGACTTGGAGCATCTTTTCATATGACTAGAAATAGTTTTAATTTCTTCATCTGAGAAATTGTCTTTCATATCCTTTGACCATTTTCAATTAGAGAATCGATTTTTTATAAATTAATTTAATTCCTTATATTTTGGAAATGGGCCTTTATCAAACCTTTGACTGTAAAAATTTTTCCCAGTTTATTCTTCCCTTCTAAATTTTTAATTAGTTTTGTTTTACAAAAACTTTTCAGTTTGGTAAATCAAATTTTCTATTTTGTGATCAAATGATTCTAGTTCTTTTGTCATAAAAACCTTCCCCCAAGGTCTGAGGGTAAACTATCCTATGTTCCTCTAATTTATTAATAATTTATTCTTTATTGGGTTGAACCCATTTTGACCTTATCTTGGGCGGCGTTAAGTATGGATCAATGCCTAGTTTCTGCCATGTTAGTTTCCAATTTTCCCGCAATTTTTATCCAAAAGTAAGTTCATCCCAAAAGCTGGGATCTTTGGTTTGCAAAGACAGTTTATTTTGTTGACTGTTTATCCCTTGACCTAATCTATTCCACTGATCAACTAATCTTTATCCTTAGCCAATACCAAATAGTTTTGAACTCTTATAGTATAGTTTTAGATCTGGAAAAAACCATCATTTGATTTTTTTTTCATTAATTCCCGAAATTTTGACCTTTTGTTTTCCATAAACTTTGTTGTTTTTTTTCTAGGTCATTAAAATAGTTTTAAGTCGTTGTATAGCCTAAATAAATAGATTAGTTTAGGTAATATTTCATCTTTATTATATTTTCGCCCTATCCAAGGCATTTAATATTTTCAATTGTTGATCAGATTAATTTGTGTGAAAAGTGGTCTGTAATTTGCTCATAAAATTTTGATTTTCCCCAGATAGATTCCTAAATATTTTATATTATCAGTTTAACTTTAAATGGAATTTCTTTTGTAACTCTGACTGTTGGATTTTTGTTAGTGATATATAAAATTTGATGACTCATGTGGGTTTATTTTATAAAGCAACTTTTAAAGGTTGTGGATTACTAATAACTTTGCAGAATCCTGGGTTTTCTAAGTATACCATCATGTCATCGGCAAAGGTGATAATTTTCCTTTCATTCTTATTTTTAACTTTTCCTCAGCTCTTATTCTATAGCTGTGTTTCTAATACAATATTAAAATTTGGTGATGTGGGCAACCTTGTTTCCTCCAGATCTTATTGGGAATGGTTGCAGTTTGTCTCCATTAATATGATGCTTACTGATGGTTTTAAATAGATTGCTGATTATTTTAAGGAAAAGTCCATTTTTCCTATACTCTCAAAATTTTTTAATAGGAATGGATGTTGGTTTATAAATGCTTTTTCTGCATCATTGAGATGATCATATGGTTTTTTGTTAATTTGGTTTTTTTGGGAATTATTTGATGTTTCCCAAATTGAACCATGCATTCCTGGTATAAACCTACTTGATCATAGTGAATCTTGGGATGTTTTCGGTCTTTTGCAATATCTTATTTAAGTTTTATCAAATTATGGGGAGATTTCATAATTTTTCTTTCTTGTTTTCAAACCACCTGGTTTAGGTATCAGTACCATGTCCCTTGTCATAGAAGGAATTTGGTAGGACCCTTCATTCCCTATTTATCAAATAATTTTATACAAAATTTGGGGAAATTGTTCTTTAAATGTTTGGTAAAATTCACATGTAAATCCATCTGGTCCTGGGATTTTTTCTTAGGGTTTTTAATTGCCTTTCTATTTTTTTCTAAATGGGACTATTCAAAAATTCTTCTTCCCTCTTTAGTCTGGGAATCTTATTTTGGGTTATCCTTTCATTAGGTTATAAATTTATTGGCATAAAGTTGAAAAATAACTTTATTATTTCAATTTCCTCTTCTTGGGGAAAGTTCTCCCTTTTTTTTAAGACTATAATTTCTTTCCTCCCTCCTTTTTCAATTTCAAAAGGTTTTATTTTTTGGCTTTTCATAAAACCAACTCTTAGTTTTTTTTGTTCAATGTTTTTTCTTTTCAATATTTTTTAATTTCTCCTTTTTAATTTTAGAATATCCAATTTAGTATTTGTTGGGGGTTTTTTAATTTTGGTCTTTTTGTTTTTTTATTAAGAATTCATTAATCTTTTCTTTCTGTTTTATTCAAGTAAGCCTCTAAGGATATAAAATTCCCCTCTTATTCCCTTTGGCGATCCCACAAATTTTGGTATGATGTCTATTTGTATTATCTTGAGTGAAATTATTAATTGTATCTATAATTTCTCTAATCATTCTTTAAGAAATTTTTAGTTTCCAATTACTTTTGGTCTATTTCCCCTAACTTTTTTTGAATGTAGTTTTATTGATCATGACTGAAAAAGGCTTTACTATTTCTGCTTTCTTTATTTAATTTTGGGGTCTTTATGTCCTAAATATGGTCAATTTTGAATAGGTTCCAGAATGCTGGGAAATATATTCCCTTCTATCTCCATTCAATTTTCTCCAAAGATCCAACATACCTAATTTTTCTAATATTATATGAGAAATTCATTTTTAGTAATTTCCCCATCATGTAATTATCCAAATTTGTATTGGGGGATTGGCTGTAAGAGCAGAAAAAACATCAGGGATTCAAAGAGGGTTTGGATCTATAGCTTCAACAACTTCCACTCAAAACCAACTGAAATCTCTGGTGAAATTCTTCCATTTTGCTCATTAAATTAATTTTTTTTCCATTTATCCCTTCATTCTTAAGAGGACCAAAGACATCAGAACTGATACAATGTAAGTGCATTAGACTGATATCATGGAGGATGGTACGAAATCATAAGGAAGCAATAAAGCAGACTGCATGAATTGTTCAGGGAAAGTTAGTCCATCCAGTGTGAGGGTTTATCCAGTCCTTTTCTGCTCATCCAACTTTGGTTTCCACCTCTCAGCAATCTTTGACTGTGGATACAAAAAGCTGTAGAATATGTATAGTAGATCACACCCTAATAAGAAGATGCAAGAAACCAGGTTGAGGGCAATTTACAGGCCTCAAACCTATCAGTGAGTTGAAGGGATATCTACTTAAAGCATATGAAGACTTCCTTTGAGCGAATTGGTGAATAATTAAAGAATAATTTGTTTTACTGTCTTTGAAGAGGTTGAAACAGGCCAAAGTCTGCCATGAGCCAAGGTTGTCCACTTCATGTTTGGCCATTCCCAATTGTTTTGACTTTTATTAAGCCATTGGACTTCACTGATTCAGGAAGATACATTGAGGCTGACAACTTAGTTCTTCATTTAAATCCAATTCACATGTATGTCCATACATCACCTTGGGATGCCATTGATCCCCTTTGAAAACAAAGGATGAACAACAAGCATGAAGCATAATGGCATGAGGTTTACACTACAAGTTAGAAAGCTTGAATCCTTGGTCAGATTCTGCTTCTAACTAACAAATTATTATCTCTTATCTTTAAGATAAACCTCTTAATCATTCTGAGTTAGAATTTACTCACCTTTAAAATGAAGGATTTGAACTGGATGTATTATGAAGTCTCTTCTAACTTTGGAAACAGAAAAGAAATTTTGGAACCACAAATTATTTTTTCTCTCTTTCTTTTTTTTTAAAATAAAGCTGTTTATTTTCAAAACATATGCATATATAATTTTCAACATTCACCTTTGCAAAACCTTATGTCCTGAATTTTTTTTCCTTCCCTTCCTCTCACCCCCTCCCTTGATGGCAAGTAATCTAATAAAACATGACAAATTACTTTTCTTTTTCTTCTAAATGCTCCAGTAATTCATTTAGACAATGTTAACTTCTTGGCATAAATTTGATAGCTAATAAATTTGCACTATAAAACATCTAATAATTTTCATTAACTATATAAGAATTTTAATATGACATTAATCAAAATGGCAATTTACATGGGAAAGAAAGTTATATTCTCTCTCTCTCTCTCTCTCTCTATATATATATATATATATATATATATACTAAATAGAAAATTGATGAATCTAATACTTTTTCCTAAACTATGTATTATATTTATATTCACTAGTTCTTCCTAAAATAGACAAGGTCTTAGTGTTACTATATCTGTAATGGATTTACTGAAAGACCAATGAAAAATACAGAGGATAAAAATCTTTTAATTGATTTATTTTGGGTTCAATTTTAGGAGCAACATGTTAAAATTCTGTAATGCTTTCTAGTGGATAATAATTTCTTTCAAAGAAATATGACAGCATTTCCCAAATATCTTCCCTCTATAAGAAACCTGTAAACTTACAAGAAAATATAAAACAAGAGCCAATCATTTTCTATTAGCTCCAATTAGCTATGCATGATTAATCCAATGAATCAATAAATATTAAGTTCCTACTACCAGGCACTGTGATAAGTGCTGGGCATATAACTATAAGAGAAAAAAGATAGATCATCTGTCTATCCACATACACTAGATCAAATATATGGAAAAGTCATTATTGTAACCTCACATTTTCCGGTCAAAACATGATAAATCATAATGAAAATTCTTTTTATCAGCAAAGTATATTACATGGTCAAAGAATTAGAGCTGGATGGGATCCTTAGAGACCATCTATCTAACCTAAATCCCCAATGTTATAGTCAAGGAAACAGCATCAGAGATGTTTAGTTAGTTGTCTCAAATCAAATAGTTAGTGGTACAGGAAGAATTAGAACTCAGATTCTCTGATTTTAAGCACAATGTTCTTTCCACTGAACAGATTGCCTCTTTTCATCATATATAAGCATTTTTATGAGCAGAGAATCAAGAAAAAAGAAAATAGCCTTGCTTCAATCATCTTCCTTGCTACATAAGTACTTTCCTATTTCTATCTTCAAAGGAAGCCATCCTCTCAATATACCACCTTTCCCCTATCACCTATTTACTTTCTCACAGACCTTCAAGATTTAGTTCAAATCCCACATTCAATTTGAAACTTTTCTAACCTTTCCTCTCTATCTCTATTTTCTCTATATCACTTTTACACATATTAGTGCAATATATATATAATTTACTTTTTGTTGTTTCCTGTTCTCTATTTTGTATATGTTGTTAGCTTTGTCTTTTTAGTTTCTTTAGAATAGGAGCTATCTTCTCATTTTGTACCCTTCATAATACCAGGCACATTGATAGAGAAGGTAATTGTTATTCACATATTCATCTGTGTGACTCTGGGCAAGTCATTTAACTTTTCTCATCTCCAGTTTCCCAGTTATAAAAGGAGAATAATAATAGTCCATACTTTATAGGGCTGTTGTAAGGATCACAGAAGATAACATATTTAAAATGCTTTATAATTCTTCTCTGAGTGTTGGTTTAAAATGCTTTATAATTCTTAAAAAGCAACATAGATGCCAGCAATTAATTAACTAGGTACTATTAAATAGAACGCTAGACTTGGAGTCAGAATAACCTGAGTCCAAAGCCAATCTCAGATATTCATAAACTGTTTGATCCTCCACTTTTTTTTTCTATCTCGGAGTCCTCATCTGCAAAATAGAGATAATATTAGTGCCAACCTCCCAGGGGTGTTTTGAGAATAAAATGAGATAATATTTGTAAAAACTCTTTTAAACCTTAAAACACTATGTAAATGTTAGCAATTACTTTTGATCATGTACACAATTCTGTTCAGCACTGTTTAGGAGGAATAATCATAACTTGGAGAATGTTCCAAAGGAAAGCAACTAGAATGTTGAAGGACATCAAGCCCAGGTTGTATGATTGTATGAAGATTGAAGGAATTGGAATTGTTTAGCCTAGAGAAAAGAAGATTGGCTGGGACTCTGCAAATATGATAGCTGTCTCTTAGTATTTGAAGGGCATTTGTGTGGAAAAGGATTTCAACTTTTGCTTTTTCTGGAACTATGTTGTTGCAGGTGTAGAAGTGGGGGTTGAGAAGAGCAGTGGCATGTAGGAAACTATAAGTCTGATGTGAAGAAAAGCTACCACAAATTAATTATAGAAATTAAAAAATGAAATTTGTTGGTGCTACTCTAGTTATTGTTGATGGGTGATGGGGATGGAAAGCAATAGCAGATCATTCCCTATTGGAGATCTTCAAGCAAAGAGCCACTTTGTTAGGCTTTAGTATGTGTTAGAATTGCCTTAAAAGTAGATAATTGCTGAGGTATCAGAAAATTTTGAAATTTTCTAATTGTAATATGAATCCTTAAATTTGAAATATTTAAAAAATATTTGCACTTTTAAAGCCAAACATTCTGGAAATAGGAAAATAAAAGTGCCTATATTTATTAAATAATATAAGCTGAATAGTAATAGTGAGTAAATTGAATTAACAGAAAACAACAAGAAATCAGTGTTTTCAAGGTTTCTAGTTGCTGCTTATTCAACAAATTCAACAGATTTTTTTCCCAAAATAACATTTCTGGGTGTGTATGTGTGTGTGGTGTGTGTGTGTGTGTGTGCACATGTACCCCTAGTCCCTTGTGAAAACACAATGTATTCTAATATTAAAAGCAGAAGCACAAATTACTGTTCTTTTTTCTTTGCCATCTGTTAGGGAGAAGGAAAAGGAGAGAAAAGAGAAATCATGTTTACACAGTTTCTCTAATCTAACAGAATATGAGGATTGTTCATTTTGGTCATGTACATTAAACAATATAATTGAAGTGACTGATGGAAATTGTTATTTTATGCTTTAGTTCCTATATACATAGGATTGTGATTTCCATCCTTGAAGAAGTATGAATATTTAGTGTTTTTCCAGAATCTCAATAAAATATATGTTCTGTAATTTATAGAGGGGTAGTGAAAAACGAACTTGAAACTGTTGTCAAGGACCTTATATAAATTACTCTGACTAGTTCCAGAAAAAGGAAGAAAAGATGAAAGGAAGGAAGGAAGGAAGAAAAGATGAAAGGAAGGAAGGAAGGAAGAAAAGATGAAAGGAAGGAAGGAAGGAAGGAAGGAAGGAAGGAAGGAAGGAAGGAAGGAAGGAAGGAAGGAAGGAAGGAAGGAAGAAAGGAAGAAAGGAAGGAGGAAAACACATTTATTAAAAACCTACTGTGTTCAAGGAACAAAGCTAAGTGTTTTATATTTCCTTTGAAGCTCATAACAACCACAAGAAGTAGGTGCCATTATTTCCCTCATTTTAGAGTTGAGGAAACTGAGGCAAACTGAGGCTTAATGACTGACTCAGATTTGCACAGCTAGTAAATAAGGATCTGAAGTTGGATTTGAACTCAATTCTTTCTAATTTTCCCCCAAAACAAAGAAACCACATGTTCAATGTTCTAGCTGAAGGGAAAGAAAAAAAGGCAATTATTAGAATTCTTCCACAGAGAAGGGGAACATTTATGTACTTGTAGTCTGCCTCAATATTTGCCAGAAGGCTGGCCAGGAATATGGAACTATTACTTTATTTAATTATTTTTTCAATTAATAATTTTCCTTTGTACCAGGAAAACCATAATCATTGTAATAAATATTTGCAGTTAGCAAAAAAAAATTCCTTACTCTATTTTACTCTGATTTAGTCTAACCCCTTTCTCAATGACTTCCAAAAAAAGTCCTGTTCTTGAAAGATTTGTTTAATTCTGTAATTGCCACAAATGGGCTTATCAGACCCCTGTTTTGTGAAGTACTGCTGAGGCAGTGCAAAGAACACAATCAATCAACCATTTATACATTTTGGGTTTGAGCAAGCAATTTAAGCTACAAGTTACTGCTTGCTTAGAGCTATGCTTTATAAGGATAGCTGTTGAGATCTGGTGTAAGGATTGGCTATTGCCAAGGAGAATTGTTGAGAAACATAGAAGGAGTATCAGCAACATTAGGCTGGGGAGAGCTGTTAACTGAAGATTTCAACCCCATTGTTCAATCCAGTGTGCTTCATTCTCATATGTAAATAGATTGGATGGATTGAATATCTAGGATTTTAGCATAGATCCTCTGGCTCTATATTTATTTAACATTTCAGGAGAACTTAAAAGTTGTTAATCTTCTATTATATTTATTATTTGGAAGAGAGGATAATGAGTTCCTTATAAGAAGTATTGTGGAGATAGAGGTCCAGGAAATGATGTAGGCTAGAACAGGTGGACAGAATTTAGATAAGAACTTGAACTTCATTTTCTCAGCCCATAGAGAGGGCAGTACTAAAATAAATATTACTAAATCCAATCTATGTCAGCATCATACCATCTCACATTCTTTGTCTCTCCAAATAACTATTAAACTACAATTTCTGTCAACTTTAGATTCATGTGACACATATAACACTGACCTTAATGCATTCTACTTGCCTCTTCCCCGAAATTTGTGTAACTCTAAATAAATGTATTTCTGCATTCACATGTTTTTTCCCTAAGATCCTTTTCTTCCCTTCTTTATCTGAAGACTGATTATAAATATCCACCCTGAGTGAGAACACAAGAGCTTGTTTTTATGTTTTTTCTTAACCAAGCAAGAATATATCTGATTTTAGGAGAAGCTTCAAATTATATTAAAACAAAACAAAACAAAACAAAAACAGGACTTAGAATCAGAAGTACTGGTTATTTCAACACTTACTTTGTAAACTTACATAAAAAATTTCAGGCTCTAAGTTTCATTTTCCTCATCTGTAAAATGGGAAATAGGTTATATAGTACTTCCCAGGATTATTATCCTGGGAATAATTTGTTTAATTCTTAATTTATTCTCTTAGAGAATAAATTATATTCTCTATATTAAAGAGAATAAATGAAGAAAAGCATATACAAGGAGAAATGACACCATCTTGTGATTTTATTGATAGCAGAAGCTCCCAAGTTCTTCTATGAACAAAGACAGACACCTTTTTCGTAGTTTATCATCTAAGAAGATTGCTTAGAAAATGTCTATGTCTAATTAAAGCTATGAGGAGATGTTGCTTATTGGAGATTGTTCTACTATTGTGTTTGAGGCAGGATTTGAACCCAGATTTTCCTGAATCTGAGGACAGTTCTCTACTCATAGTACATTGCATCTCATGTTAAAGATTATGGAAATGTTAAGCAACCAGGCAGCTAAATAGATACAGTGGATAGAACACCAGACCTGGAGTCACAAAGACTAGAATCCAGATACTTACTTGATCTATGAACCTGGAAAGTCACTTACTCTTTACTGCCTCAGTTTTTTCACCTGTAAAATAGGGATAATATTAACACATGCTTCCCAGAGTTGTCACAAGAATAAATAACAGATATTATTTGTAAAGAGTGGTACAGGTCTTAAACACTATATAAATGTTATTGCTATTATAAATAATTAACAATAGCAACAATAGTTAGCATTTCCATAACTTTAATTATGTCCTTGGCACCATGCTAAGTACTTTTACTCTTAACTTATTTGATCTTTAAAACAACTCTGGGATGTAGGTACTATTATCATCCCCATTTTATAGATGAAGAAATGTTGTGATTATTATTCTCAGATTTTAGTTTTACTATTACTACAAAAGAAAAAAAGCTTGTTGTGTGCATGTGTGATAAAGAGTGTATTTAGTGACAAAATGTTGTTTTGTTCATTCAAATAGGTTGTTATGTGAATGAATTTTGAGACCATATAAAATTCCACCTAAGAGTATATAGTATATACTATAGCAAATTGATTATTTTAAAAACGACATGTAGGTACTGCCATTGTCCCCAAACCAGTCATTCATTCATCATTTCTATTATTTTTTTTAGCTTAGCCTAAGCTATATCTTTGTTGTATGATAATATTTCAAAATATGTCCACACTTCATTATCAAATCTTTCCAATGTCCCTTTAGGGAAGGAAAAGTAATGATGTGTTGAGCAGCTGCTTGGGATGGTTTGAAATCGAATGATACAAGGTTTGTAATTTGAAGTATGACAATGAAGCATCGTTCCATTTATTGGACATGTAAGGTGCTTAGCGCTTTTGATCATAAAACAGAAAAAGAGAATGAAATCTTCAAATAAAAAGATTACACTTACTTTTTCCTTCATGCGCAATGGCAGATGTTTCTTACTGGGTCAGAGTCATTGCCTAATGTTATTTTTAGCCAGTGAAGTGCTATTCTGACCTCTAAAAATGTCAGCCTTTAAGGGTAAAATACCGCTCACAATATGTTTTAATAAAAGTGATTCACCTTGGAAAAGGCAAGCATCTGTCAAACTTGTACTCTGGCAAACTCCTCTCTGAGCCACCAGTGATTTTATGAAAGTACTGTAGAGGATGATGAGGAACTAGACAGGAGTGGTTCATGCAACAGCCAGCTGTCCCTTGAAAAAGGGAGGCAGGAAAAAAAAATGGCCTTGTTGGCAGCTTTCCCATGACAAACGATCAGGAACACAGGCAAAGTTTGTCTAATTTTATATTAAATATGTATTTTTTCCTGTCTCTCTCTCTGTCTTTAACTGTCTGTCTGGACACAAATAGAGGCATATACATACATTCGCACATACACACACAAACACAAATGTACCACCTGCTCACTATTAAAGTGAACACTATTGGGTAACATTTAATATGAACCAATTATGCTGCTGACAGGCAATGAATGATGCATAGTGGATAGAGGATTGGTCCTGGAGTCAAAAAAGATTTGGATTCAAATACTTCCTCTGACATATTACTTAGGAAACTGTAAGCTCTGGTAGCTTCCTATGACATCCAGACTCAAATTTAAAATTCTGGGCTTACTTGTAGGTTCTTAGTTGTAGTGATGACTCTAACATCAGCCTCTTTTAGTTCATGTTGTATGTTGGAATAAAAGAAGACATTCGCAAACCACTGAATTTTTATTTAAAAGAAGAGAAAGTTGCTTTGCTCTAACTTAAGCAAAAATATGCAATAAGGATACACTAGTATATGACTTCTCTGGACAAGGCTTTCATCATCTTTACCTTGAAAAGAATTCGTTCAGTCCTCAGAAACTCAGGTAGTCTCAAATCTGACTGCACATGACTTTGGCTTTTTATCCATCCAAACTACAATGCTGTTGTACAAGAAGTTGAATCAGGAAATTCTGGACTAATCCCAGCGTTCAATGCTCTTCATAACCTGGCTCATTTCTAGCTTTCCACTTTTCCTTCACCTTACTTTTGAACGTGTACTCTGACACTCCATCAACTGGTTTCAAATATGTTTAATAATTATTTCCTACTGTCTAAAATTCTCTGCCTCTTGATCTTGGCTTCCTAGCTTCCCTGGTTTCCTTCAAGTCTCAGCTTTTCCTAATCTTTTAATCTTAGCACCTACAAATATTTTGTATACACATAGTTTGCATGCTGTCTCCTCCATTAACCTGTCGCCTTGAGGTCAAGAACTGCTTTTTGTTTTGTTTTTTTGTTATTGTTTGTTTTGTTTTATACTTTTTAAAACTTTATTTGCATTCTGAGCACTTAGTATAATGCCTAGCATATAGTAGATACTTAATAAATGTGGAAGCACCTTTAGCCATCTTTCTTATTAATTCCAGCTGCCTGGTTTTATGGTGCATGATGAGTCTAATGAGTATAAGAATTTAAAGTTTACAGTTAGAGCAGGACTCTTTTTCTGAATGAATCCAAAGCTATCTGACACAGAGAAGGTTTTTGTTTATTTGTTTTTTAATCTTTTTAGAGCCAAATAAAATAATATTACTCATCAGTGTTTTCTTTCCCATTGAGACCACCTAAATCAGGGCAAAGTAATAATCCTAGTTGTGGGCTTTATCACTATATCAACAGGCAACTCTCCCTAATTAACTCATCATAATGTATCTATACAAGGTATTTCACAAAATAAATTAAGTGACAGAGGTCCTGGGAAGTTCTTTCAGTATTATGTGACTGCCATACTAGTTGGCTTATATAATCAGTACCTTCACAGATCCATAATCCACTGCTTTTCTCTTGATATCTGGGATGAAAACATATGGATTTTTTTTCCATTTGGCAGGTCTCACAATTTAGTAGAAAGAATATCTGCAATCAGAAAGATTTGAGTTGTAACCCTGATTAGGGAGGTGACCCTGGGCAGATCTTTTATTGTTGTTGTTTCCATTCTGAGCATCAACTTCCTATTATTTAATGTGCAAGTAATGTTGCTCTTCATACTTTATAGGTATAGGTGTATAAAAATGAGACTTTTATTCACACATATCACTATGGCAAAACCTTATGCATACTTTTTTCATGATCAAGGCATCTTGTGTTCTTACTCATCTTCAAATGTGATCTTTTTTTAGAATCCTTCTTTTGTCAACATTATCAATAATAACCTTTCCTTTGTTATATAACTCCATGAGCCACCCTAATGCTATTGTCATAATTCTTATGTTCTGTAATTTAAAAAAAAATTCAAATCTTCAAATCTTACTCATCTTCAAATGTGATCTTTTTTTAGAATCCCTCTTTTGTCACAATTATCAATAATAATCTTTCCTTTGTTATATAACTCCATGAGGCACTCTAATGCTATTGTCATTATTCTCATGTTCTGTAATTAATTACATCCTTTACTAGATGTTAGGTGCCATGAGAACAGATATCACCTTTTATCTAAAATATTTAGCACACAATAGTAAGCTCTTAAACCATATTTATACCATTTGATTTTGAATCAAATGGCATTGTGAAGGAAAGTGTTTCCTATACTTTGAAACACATTGTACATGAAAACTGATTCCATTATTATGTGTAAATTAAGAATTCTCTGCACAAAGAGTAAAAAAAAATATAGTGACTAGAACAGAAAGGGTTATTTGCATGCATCCTTATTTATTCTTATCATAATATGAGCAGTGAATAAATGAGTATTAACCACAATGGGCAGACAACCTATTAGTTAAAAAGTATTCATGGATGAAAGCATGGAGATAATCTTCAACAGCTGGCAAAGATTAATCATAAGCTTAAATAGGGAAAGAAAGGGGAAAAAACAAAGCTAGTCTTTTCTTGTGACAAAGACATGAATTTGAGAGATAAAAAGCTGTGAGACATTTATGAGAACAGGGGTAGGGATGTAGTTTCAAAGGATTGTTTTGTGATTTAGCATGCTGCCCTATTCTTTCTTCAATACTTCAAATATTCAAAGCTTCAGATACATATCACAGCCTCCCTCTTTTTTAGTATATAGCTTCATGAGATATTGCTGGGGACACAGTAACTTATGGCCTGGTGGTTTACATTTATAGGTAATGGGCTACTCCAAACTTAGGTTCTTCAAAAGGATAGATACAAGACTTAATCTAGGTCCCATAGTTTCCAGTTTGCACTAGACTGGCATTACTTTCAGGGGTCATGTCAATTACACAAAGCATAGATTCTTAGTTTTAATACTAAAATGTTAGCCTAAATATAAAGCAAATGGGGAAAAGATTTAATGCTGCTTTGCTTGCCGATTTCCCAGAGAAGAGGATTTTGTTTTACAGCTCAAACCCTGAGCAATATGAAGCTGTGCTTTTGATTGGCAGAGCTTATCACCTCTCAGCAGGAGGGCATCCTTATTTTTCAGGGGGTTATTAGAGAGGGTTAATTATGATTCCCATAATTTGCATCATCTGTCTGTAATAATGATAGCAGCAATACCTTATATTTGCATAGTGCTTTTAACTATTCAAAGCATTTTAACATTTATTCTCTAATAGGATACAAATCACTTGGCATAAAAATATATTGCTTGTCTCTGTGACCAGCTGCATAGGAAGGAATACATATTACAGGATAGTTCTGAGATGCATTTTTGAAAAGTTGCTCCCAGGGGCATAGGAGAATGCTTTGCAGGCAGTCTGGGATACTTGGTCTTTCAATTGAGGGCTTCTTTGATTAACCATAAGGGAGTTCATACTTCCCAGGATGTTTGGCAGAAGCCCCTTAGTACCATATGTATTATTATGCTCCTTCTCTGAAAACTTCCTGAGCTCTCAGGTATAATGCTACTTGTAATATGTAGTATTTCTCATCAGTCTCCTCCCTTTTGAATGGCTTACCACCTCGAATAGAAAATATTTCCCAAGGTTTCCAGGAACTACTCAGCACTGTAAAGTTACACAACTAACTGCTCATAATTTTCACAAAGCAATTTAGTATCAAAATGGGTCTATAAGAAGACTTATGATACTTGATATTTCTGTGAATCTCTAATGGATCAAATAACATTTTCTTCCATTTATTCATCTATTTTTTCACATTACATCCAATGTTATTGTATTCCTTTAGAATAATTTAATTTGACTGTAGACTTAACCACAAAAATAGAATTGCTAAACATAGTATTAATTTTAATAAAATGAAAATAATGTATAAATATTCTACAATATAAATTATCTAGAATAATAAATTTTTAAATATTTAACAGTTGCTTTCTTTTAAATGACTGTTTTCCAAAGATATTTTATATGTATTCAAGCATTTTTTCTTTTTATTATCCTAATCATTACTAAAAACATTCTTCTTGTACGTAACATAACCTCTCTATTTGATGTTTTATTCAGCACTAATGCTATCTATTAAAAACAGAGTAAAACAATGATTTTATATGCTGCATATTTGTAGCTTATTAATATACCATTTTGGGTAGGAAGTGAAGCTTTCCTGGCCAAGTAGAATTCTAATATTCTGAGACTTTTTTATTTTCATAAATGGTGACACAGAGGATAGACTGCAGGATCTAGAGTCAGGAAGACTCATCTTCTTAAATTAAAATCCAGGTTCAGACATTTACTAGCTGTGTGAGATTCTGAGGAAGATACTTAATCCTGTTTGCTAGTTTCTTCATCTTTAAAGGAAGGAAATGGCAAACAACTCCAGTACCTGTGCCATTAAAAAAACCCAAAATGAGGGCATACGATATGACTAAAAAAAATTATTTTAGGACAATACTTTTTTAAAAAATAGATTTGTCTTATTTATCTTATTGATCCATTAGAATAAAGATGCCAATTGAATACACATCTTTGTCATACTAAACTATTGTCATGTATGTTAAACTTCTTTTTAGAATATAAAATCCCATGCTCATCATTTGGAGAATGGCTAAACAAGTCATGGTTTATGAATGTTATGGAATATTATTGTTCTATAAGAAATAACCAGCAAAATTATTACACAGAGGTCTGGAAAGACTTACATGAACTGATGCTAAATGAAATAAGCAGAACCAGGAGATCCTTGTACAGGACAACAAGAAGATTATACAATGATCAATTCTGATGGCTGTGACTCTTTTCAACAGTGAGATGATTCAGGCCAGTATCAATGATCTTGTGATGGAGAAAATCATGTACAGCCAGAGAGAGAACTATGGGAACTGAGTATGTATCACAACATAGCATTGTCACTCTTTTTGTTGTTTTTTGCTTGCATTTTTATCTTTCTCAGTTTTTTCCTATTGATCTGATTTTTCTTGTGCAGCAAGATAATTGTAGAAATATGTATGCATATATTGGATTAACCTATATTTTACCATGTTTAACATATTGGATTACTTACCATCTAGGGGAGAAGGTGGGAGGAAAGGGGAGAATAATTGGAACACAAGCTTTTGCAAGGCTTAGTGTTGAAAAAGTATCCATGCATATGCTTTGGAAATAAAAAGCTTTAATAAAAAAAAAAAAAAAAAAGAAGAATGTAAAATCCTTGAGAGTAAGGATTGTTTAATTCTTTATATTTATATCCCTTAGCACAATTCCTAGCATATAAGAACTTGGCAAATTCTGTTTGATTGATTTAAATATATTAAAGTAATTAAATTGCAATTAAATAGAGAAATCAAGGATGGTTATAGCTAGATGAAACATTTTCTCTCTCTTTGTCTTGAATATATAGTCCCCTTCTTTACTATCAACTAAATCCTTAATTTTCCTTAACGTTTCAATTCAGGGGGTTACCTCCTACACAATCAATATCTTTCCTAATTTTCTCCTTTCCCCCACTCAAAGTTGTACTCTATTTACTAAATTATATATTAGTTGTTTCTTCATTATAATATAAATTCTCTGAGAAGATTTTTTTTCTATCTCCCTTACTTAATCTAGTTTTGTAGGTATATTCAAAGAGGAAGCCATATTTCCCCCATGACATCTTAGGACCTCACTGCACTAGAGTGTATCGATCTATCCATCTATGACAAGTAGGGAAAACAATGCTGTCACTAGAATCAAAGGACTTGTGTTCAAATTCTGCTTCTGACTTTCATTGCTCATATAATATTAAGTAAGTCATTTAATCTCCCTGAGCTTCAGATTCTTTATTTATAAAAGTAGGGGGTCAAAATTATCGTATTTTGAGACCTTTTCCAGCTTGATATATATTATCCTGTTACCTAACATTGATGTTTGAGAGACAAAGATCACACACTTTATAAATATCAGAGACATAATTTGAACATAATTTTTTCTGATAACAAGTCCTACATGCTACCTCCTGTATCAGCTATACACATTGTATAGTTTAAATAAATGTTTGTTAAATTAAATTGATGAGTTATTAACAAAAATTTACAACTAAACTTGTTTTTATCTCTTTTTATAAAATAATGTGGAAGATTGTTTTAACACACAATATGGCACTACTATGAGGTAACCTAGGGACAAAGACCATTAATGAGCAAAAAAAAAAAAAAAAAAAAGGCAGCACTGCTGATGTTCTATGAAAACCAAGCTGACCTTGAATTACATTGCAGATTATATAAGAAAATCTGAGATAATTTGTGGCAATCTAAAATACTCCACCCACCTCCATTGCTAGACTGACATATTGGTATCTTTTGTATATAAATGTTTCTCATAAATATATAATGTTACCATTACTATTCAGGAATGGTGATCGATTCTAATAAATCCTTCCTTCAGTTCTTTGATTTAGTACAATCTGTAACCAATTTTTTTTTTAAATGACCAACCAGAGTTATAGGTATATAGTCAGTGGTCATCAGAGAAGAAAAGAAATGCTGGTTTATGTGGAACCAAACTCACCACCTTTGTGTTTACAACAGTATACTCTAAACAGCATGAACAACATGCTTCATCTGACAATCTATTTTGTCTGCATTTTTTACCACAGACTCATTGGCTATAAAGTTGTTTCAATCATAGCAGAAGGCACTACTGGGAAATGATCCCATTTTCCTTTTTTCTACAGGGACAGAAGATGGGATAAATCGCCTAACTCTTAAAGACAAATCTTTCACCTATGTTTTGCTTTGATCCTCTATCCCAAAATATCCTTATTGTGTAGAAGAGTAAAACTGTAATATAACCTAGCCTGATGTAAATTCTCCTTTTATAATTCTCACAAAATTTTGTGTTTTGTCATTTGATATCCTGAATTCTGTTCTACTTCCAAGAAGACAATATTGCATGAAGATGATAGAGCTTACTTCATGACCAAATTTAGTACCTCCTCTATAATTTTTAAACCCATCCAGGAAACGTTACTTTTTGCATGAGTCTAAACATCATGAAACAGTTTTCCCTGGTCTGATAATTCCTGGATAACTCAACAGTCATTAAGAACTAGGATCAGCACAGATAAGAAATAGGACTTTAGAACTGTGGTAACCACTAAGTCACGGTGATATTATCAGATTTCTGATCTTAACAGACCTCTTCCTCTAATTACTACTTTTCCACTCTTACACTTTACTGAAAATTCCTGCCTAAATTTTCTATTCATGGTCTGTTTTTCAATTAAAAAATAGCTGTTTTTTTATTCACATGTATGCTTATCAACATTATAAAGGCACATATTTCTTTATTCATATCTGTGTTCTTTCAAAACTCACTTGAGGTTATGGACATTGGTAATAATAAATCTGTGGTAAGATGCATTCCATGCTAAAGGCTAAGTCAACTATCTTCAGAACATAAAATCTATTGATTATATTGTTATAATTTATATTATTATGAATTATGATATGTAACATATTGTATCTATATCTATATTATTCATTTACCTATATTACAGGTATAACTTAATCCTGATAAATTTCTGACAAAGGATAGTAATCAAATAATTATCAAGCATTTGTTAAGGCTTTACTATCACATAAATACATAAATGTCATGTATAAAAGTGATAAAATATGCTATCTTTAATATATAGATACTGGTCAAAAGTATAATAGAAACTGGTCAATTTGATTATTTATAAATCATTAGGGCAGCTCATCATGGTCACCAAAATAACTTTTAAACAAATGAATCAACTCAATATTTTAGATACATTGCTAAGTGGGAAAGAAAAATAGAAAAAGAAAAGAAAAACAAATTGAAGTAGATACCAGAAGACCTCATTTCTAGTCCCAACTTAGCCTCTCAATGATTGTAATTTTGACCTCGAAAAGGCACTTAATTCCTCTCAAATACAGGTTCTGCATTTATAAAATGAAAAGAAAGAATAAGATACTCTATTATCTTAAAAAATAGTTTTTATAATTAGTACAAAGAAAACTTCAAACTAAAAAAAAAAAATCATTCCCAAAATTTAGAGACAAGATTAAAATGTCACTGTCAGAAATGGAAGCTAATGAGAATCAAGGTAGAGTAAATGAGATCAATCAGATATGGGAGCAACAGACTTAATGAACAGGTTTATTAATGTGTTTCTAAGACTAAGTGGCTTCCTGAATCTCAGCATGAAGCCTAGAGTACTTCCCAAAAGGGAACACAAAAAAATTGACATTTACTAATGTAAATGTGAAATGGATACCTTGACTTGTTTTGGTCTCCCTCTCTCAATTATCCAGGTAATAAGAAGAATTGTATGAAGACTGATTGAATCGCTTTACATACCAGCAATCTTTTGTGGTGACAAAGAATAAACCTAGCTGGACATGCAAAAAATCAGCAACTCTGTAGTCAATTAAGTTAATACCAGCTTTGAAGCAGATTCTGAGCCATTTGCTGGTTTGTGGATTTTTAAGTCATCCTTATCTTCGAAGATTTTATTTTATTTTATATCTTCAGAGACTTCTCTAACAACTTTAGTTAGGAGAATCTCAGAAGTATCCTGTTTTTCGAGACATCTTCTCATCAATCCTGGAGCTATGAACTGCTTATCAACAAGGATGTTTTCTGATTTGTGTACCAAATGCCACAGCACATTTCTGGAATTCTGTACTCCACCTCCCCTGAAGGATGGTGCTCACTGACTCATGATTTTCTAAGCCTATCTTTCTCCCAAATTCCTTATCTTCCTTTTTACAAAAAGGTATATAAATTCTTCCTATTCAATACTTGGCATTCTATTCAGCCAGGCTAATAATACCTATGCTCATATTACTATTTTTTTCTTTCCTGCGTAATAAAAAATATTGGTTTAATTTCAAAAGCATTGTTGTCCTCTCATTTTCTTCCCTTTTAGGTAAAAAAGAAATTTAAATCTGAAGAATTGTTCTTTGTGTTCTCCAGTTGTCTTCCCCTTTTCTGGAGAGAGCTAAATCCCTCAGGAGAGTGTTTACTTCAATTTACAAAAATAAAGGTCTAGTCACAGATATTGTAGCATCTTTGTCACTGGGAAAGAATTAAAATTCTAAAAAAAAAAAATGTTTTATAGAAAGTATTGTAAAAGAACCATTGAATAATAATGACAAAAAATATTTCCAGTAGTGTCCAAGACAGAGATTTCATATTATACGTAAAACTATCTAATCATCAAGTCTAATTTCAAGATCATTGAGTACCTAAATTTGAATATATTTTGTCCTGAAAAGAGAAGGAAGAGGAGGAGGATAAAGAAGAGGGGGAAAAAAAAGAAAAAAAAAGGAAAAAAAGAAGAAAGAAAAGATGGAAGAGGAACAGAAGGAAGAAGAAGGAGATGAAAAGGAGGAGGAGAATAAAAGGAGGAAAAGGAAGAAAAGGAGGAGGAGGAAGAGGAGACATTAAACATAATTGTTTTTGTTTTGTTTTTGGCAAAAAGAAGTTGGGAAGTCATGAATGAAATTCAATAGTTTTAGCTAGGAGTGAAACTTTGGGACAAGCAATTAAATGAAACTTCAGTTGTCTTAGAGTCTCCATTGTATGTTATCTAGGTGTGGTTATGAGAGCCAAACAAATGATCTGAATGTGTTTTGACTAGTCCTGAGGCAAGTTTCTAAGCTCAGCTACCTTGTTTTAAAGAATAGATAATATTTTGCTGAGAAAACTGTAAAAGAAGCATGAAGCAGGTGGTATCCACTGGGGCTAAAAGAAAAACAGAAACAGTACTTATAGTGACAATATTGGAGAATTCTTGAGTTTACAGATTTCATCAAGAATAAGAGTCTGGTTAATACTAAGCTATGTGAAAAATAGAGGAAAATGAAGAAAAATTCTAAAAGAACTTGAAGGACATGGAGGCAGGAGCAGCAAAATTATGGAGGCCTACAGGAGGACTAGAGAATAACAAAGCAGTGTCCCAGATCAAGGAACTGGGGAAGTAGTACAACAAATATTAGCAAGGCATTAATTCGCAGCACAGAAGATCTGACCTTGACTTTACTTTTGTGATTGTGTAAGTCATGTGAACTCTACATGTCCATATGGAAATGATGTGATGCTAGTTGTGTGAGAAGTGGGATGGGGAAATCCCCTCTGATTGATGCAGGTCCAGTGTGAAAGAATTAGCAAACCTGAAAAATCTAAATGGCAAAAGGTATTTTCATTGGCACTGAGAAGCCAGCTTTGCTAAGAAGATAGACTTCTTAGTGGCAAGGTCCTGTCTGAGAAATGACAAAGGTTATCATTGTGAAGAAGGTAAGTTCATAGCAGACAGGAGTCCTGGGAGGCAGCTTTGTCAAGAAGAGAGCTTCAGTGGCAAAGCATTATCCTACTTCTGACTTCCGCAGAGATTTAGAGTTCAGAGTTGTCTTTTACTGGCAGTCTGGGGCTAGGGCTTCTATTCAAAATTAAATGAAAATCCCTCAATGTTGTCAATGCCCCCAAGCCTAGATTTCCAGTTCAATAGAGAGTACTTATCTTGGAGTTTCAAGCCACTTAATAGGAATATCAAGCCCAATCTCCAAATGAACCAGACCACTTTAACTGGGAGTTTGAGCTACTGGGAGTGGTTTTAGGCTAATCTTCAATTCAGTAGAGAGTGCAACCACATCTTTGGCCTGAGACCCTAATCTTCCTTCTTTTATAGATTAAAGGGGACACAGTTTCAGGGTTCACCCTGTCAGAAGAGCCTAAGCTCATGGAAGATGCCAAGTTCTTTTCCTGCTTTTAGAAGCCTCAACATAAGACTAAAGATTTAAATCTGAAATGACAATATACTCAATGTACTAAGGACCTGAGGAAGGTAGCTAATCTGTTAGAATATTACTTGAGTTTCTGAACAGTGGTTCTCAAACTTTTGTTTTCGGTATCCTTATCCTATTAAAAATTATTGAGGATCTCTCCAAAGTGTTTTTGTTTATCTGGGTTATATTTATAGACATTTTCCATACTGGAAATAAAAACTATTTTTGAATTTGTAGACCCTCTAAAAGGGTTTCAGAGATCCCCAGGATTCTCTAGACCAATCTTTGAAAACCACTGTTTTAGAGTCTACAATGAGGAAATCTTTTTAAAGCTTTTTTTGATATATTGTGTGTGATAATAGACTTAGACTCATCAGTGAAAGGATATCCTCTTGCCTGTTATGAAAGGTTCTTGAAAATCAATTTTACAAATAAAACTATTGAAAATTGATAATATAACATTTTTTGTGAATTTGAATTATATAAGCCACCCCAAATGAAATAAAATATAATATGTTGCATATACCTAGCTTTAGGGGAAAAAAATGAAAGCTTTTTGGTAGGAAAATACTAAAGTCCATGATGCCATTAATAATGAAAAATAACTAGCATTTGTATAAAAATTTAAGTTTTGCAAGCACTTTACAAAAACTACTTTATACTTGAAACAAATCTAGAAAGTTGATGTTATTATTATCCTTATATTGCAGGTGAAGAAACTGAAGTAGAACAAGTTTGAATGACTAGTCCATGATCACAGAGCTAAAAAGGTTTGAAACTAGTTTTGAAATCAGATCTTCCTGCCTCTGGGTCCAGTGTTCTACCCACTGTCATGGCTAACTATCTCCTATATAACAATACTGTTCCATATTAAAAAGCAGAATGACTACTGTATTACTTTTGTGGATGTGGGGCCCTCCCTAAAGGAGACAAAGAGTGTTTTTTTTTTTTTTTTCTTTTTTTCCTACTCATGGACTCAGGTATTAATCCTTTTTGTAGTCTTTGTTACATTTAATAAACTTGCTCTAGGCTCTATTTCTTACAAGATTGATAATTTCAGCAGAACTAAGCATGTCTAAATGAGAAAAGAAGCCAAATTCAATTGTTCCCAAGAAAAACATTTTTTGTGGGTATGAGCTGAGATGCTATTAAAGAATTAAGGAGCCCCAAAGAAATCAGGCCTCTACAGACTCAGTGCTTCAAGATTCATGGAACACTGGGTTATATTTCTACACAAAGGGACTTGATCTAGTTTATTAACTGTTTGGGAATCACAAGGAAATAGCACCTCGAGTCTCCTATTCCTTATGTCTCAAAAAAGAAGGTATATGAAATGAGAGGAGAATAACTGTTATAACATAAGGGTTCTATTTAATTGTGTTCCAAAGCAATTCCCATCATCACATTTTTCTACCTTTTCTAGATATACTTACTTGGATTTATCTATTGTTAAATATATAATTTGTACCTGCCTTTCCTAGAACTCTGAGCCACCTAGTAATTATGAAAAGAAAAGATAAGAAAATGAGAAAACTAAGAATCATAGGTCACATGCTGCTGAAGGTGTTCAGAGAAAGGATGAATAATTGTGTATAATGAGAGCTGTGAGGAATAATTCACAGCTGTCACAAAGTTTGACTTTTTATACATCAAGAGGGCAAACATCACCATTATAAAAACAAAAGATTTTCTCTATTGCTTCTTTAGAGTATTATACCTGCTTAGAGTTATTCTTTTCTCTTTGCCACATGATTCTCTTTAAATATTAAAATATTAAGGTTTTATCTTGAATACACCTCTCTTAAATGCTGTAAAAAGAAAGAAAAAAAAAGAAAATACCCCCAAATTACTGCTCCTTTCATATCATTACTTGTCCTGAAGAAGATAAGAAATTAACTTCCTGATATATTGTGTGTGATAATGGACTCATACGCATCAGTGAAAAGAGATTGCCTGTTATGAAAGGGTCTTGAAAATCAATTTTACAAATATAACTACTGAAAATTGATAATATAACATTTTTTGTAAATTTGAATTGAATAAGCCACCCAAAATGAAATAAAATATAACATGTTGCATATACCTAGATTTAGAAAAAAAATGAATAATCTAAAATGTTTTCTTTAGAATATTTAGAATATTCTAAAATATGAATACCAAAATAATTATTAATATTAATGACATTAATAGTAATAAAAATAATGTTTCCCCAAAAAATGTTATTGTGCTCCAAAATTAAGGTGTGAATGAGATGTTGGGAGTAAAGAAAGAAGAAAAGGAAATAAAGGTTTCTTTTTCCTTCCTCTTGCTTTTTCTGAGTAATCAGCAAGAAACTTCAATTTTTATCTCAATATTTTGATGGAAAAATTGCAAATAAATAGAAAGCATTATGTCTTAAGGGTTTTACAGATGTTTTTCCTATTTTAGAAATGAGATTTTCTACTTTAAAAGGTGTTCACCTTATAAAACCACTAAAACAATATCATATACATAATTATTATTAAAACCTACTACATGAATTGTCCCCAAATGCCACACTGTGATATGGAAGTGATCCTAGAATTATACTTGTATATACTCAATTCAATATCTAACAATTTCTAAGAAGCTTAAAATACTTCATATATTTCCCCACTAAAGAGCATACTGCCTGACAACCAATGTCATCATTTTGTTCTGACTGCCTGGAGAATGTTGAACATTGGTCATTTTTATTAATATATTATTAACATATTATTTTCTGTAAAAGTCTTCAAAAGAGCAACACTGAAAAACTCTCTACTATATGACCACTGACACTTTGGAAGTGAAAAGATAATCTTTTAGTCATTCAGTAGAAAAGAAGGCATAGTATAATGTAGTAGATTCAGACAATCAATAAACATCAATTCACTTGGTCATCTCATTTTCAGTTTTAATGATTGACATGACAATTCAAGAGAAATTGAATTATTTATAAGTATTAACATAACTACAAATACAATGAAAAGGAAGTTAGACATAGAAAAGAAAGTGAATTGATCATGAATTTTGAAAAGGAGGTAACAGACTGATAAGCAGGATGTGTATTGGGGCCATAAAGATACCAAAGGAACCTGTGCAATGAATGAATTCTGCATGAGTGACTCACCAAAAGATATGAACAAGAATCATCCCATGATTAAGAGAGGGGTAGCTTTTTCATTTGTACAATTGGTACAAATTATACTAATTATATATTATACCAATAATTTTTAGGTTCATCAATGTTTTAAATTTTTGTTACAATAATCTCTACATTGATGTTTTCCTTAGTCTTCTGTACCATCCAATTGAATATTTATCTTTGCTCTTCAGCCCAATTCAATTGAATTTAGAGTGTTAAAATTAGAGTAAATAACCTGAGTTCAAATTCTGATTCTGCAACTTATTGCCTGTGTAACCTTTACCCAATCATTTTGCCATCTTGAGATTCAGTCTTCTCATTTGTAAAGTGAGGCAATGGAATGGGGTGATCTTTCAAAACTTTACAAATCTAAATTTATGATTCTAAGTATACTACAAATACCATAGTTTTTTAAAAAATAATAAATCAAATGATGATTAGTAAGAAGTTCCTTATCGCTTTTCATGTAATTTTCCTTCATTCATAGTTTTTTTATAAGATGAGCAGTTTTATTTATAAAAATAAATAAATATATTTCTGAGGTTGAGAAATAAAAGAATTAGTAAGGAATATTAAAGGACATAGTGAATATATATACATATATGCACATGTGTATGTATACATACATACATGATACTGAATACAAACTACTTTCATGTTCTTCAATTTTTCACAAAAGAAAATGTTTATAGAGTCATGGGCTTAGAAAGACTTTGAGAAATGAGGTGACTGGACTAGATTATCTCTTGGGTCCCTTCCAAAACTGAAATTCTATGGTCTTTGACTCTTAGAGAAAACATATCCTCCTACCTTTAGGTAGGCCTGTACTTATATCATTCAGGACAGGTGATGGATTAACCTATTCACTTGCACAATTAAGTGACTGTGCACATTCAGAGTTGGTACTTATAACACACATATAAAACAAATTTATAAAACTAGGAAGCTGCTTACGTGCAAAAATTTTAGGGACATGGTGAATGTTATGCTATGACCAAAATACAAATCTTTTTCTTAGTCCATTGATGAATTCCACATTCAGAACTTTATTCCTGTGATTTTTATCTTATGTCAAAATGGAAATACTTTTGGGAAAGTCAGGGCACTGTTCTAGCCCTAAACTTCAGATTTCCCCCCTACCACCACCACCCCCATTTTTAAAGGAAGACAGATTGTGAAAATATTAAGTATTTTATTGGTTGAGGGAGAGGATTGTAATAAAAGTCAAATCCAAGGGAGGGTGGAGTCTGGGGAGTCTTTGAGCACCAACTTCCTGGCCTTTAAAATTTTGCATAGGGTTTTCCTGGTGCACAATCTTTCTCTCACAATGGTCACCCTTGCTGCCAGTGCAATGAGATATGTGAAAGTAAGGGTGTGACAAGAACATAATTGGTTAATGCAGAGTAGCCTGCTGAGGGTATAATGACCCTAAATGGCCCTGGGAAGCAGAGATGGATGGAATTAAGGGAAAAGATTAGAGGTTTTCTTAGCAGGGGTGTCATAAGCTATTCCTCTGAGAAGGAAGACTATTAATGCTTAATGATAGGAAATCAAACTTAAAAGTTCATAAACAGAGTTTTTTGATTCTCTCTCTCTCTCTCTCTCTCTCTCTCTCTCTGTGTGTGTGTGTGTGTGTGTGTGTGTGTGTGTGTATGTGTGTGCTAAAGCCCTTTGCCAGTATGATGAAGCTTATGGAACACTTTAAAAATATTTTTAATTAAAGAGGATACTCAATTTTAGTTAGAAGTTAATAGAAATAAAAAGGTACTTTCCCTCCATCCAAGTCCACATAAAATCTTAAGTGATTCTGGGATAATGATCACTGGCTTTCATGAAATAGACCAAGGTTACCCTTTAAAGTTTTGTTTGAAATGAACTCTTTGGGAAAAGAGCTAAATACTTCTGCATCTATTAGAGAGCTCTCCCTGCACTCCCTTTCCCAGCCTCTGAGGTTTCTGGTAAAGATAAAGGGATGATAATAACAGTGAAATGGCCTAGACAATTTTTGTCTCAGGAGTAATTATTCTGGCCATGCCAAGTATAGTGGACAACCACAAATATGTGACAGGCACTTAACAAGAGAATAGTGTTTGGACCGAGAGAGGGATAGCTGGCCATAGAAATGAAATTAAACAAGGCTAAGAATAGATAGTGTAAATTTCAGCATTTTTTTTTGGCATTTTCTTTTGAGTTAGCTATATGCTTTTATATATTCCTGTGGAGGGAAAACACTAAAAGCTTGGGTTGGCACTAATGTGTAATTACGGTAAAAAATAAAGCATGTTTTTACTCCTTATAGAGCTTGGCCATAAATTTTAAACCCACTAAATGTGAAATTGAGTCAATGTGTCCTTGTGGTAGCTTATGATAAAGAATAAACCTCACATTTCATAGTTATTATTATTGAAATTATATAGTACTAGCACCAGTAGCCGAAAAAGGCATTTAGATTATGCTTTAAAGTTTACCAATTTTTCAGCTTAGTTTGTTTTGGCATTTTCTATGATTCTACTTTATAGAAAAGGAAAGTGAGACTCAGAGAAGTTAAGGGACTCAAGTCTAATCAATCAGTAAACATTTTGGGGGACCTACTAAATGCCAAATATTGGGAGTGTTAAGCACTAGGAATGCTAAATACTAAGGATATGAAAGGAGGAGAGAAGAAGATGTATTCAAGTGATATTGCCAGGGTGAAATTGACAGATCATGAAACAGATTGCATATGGGGAATGGGGAGAGTGAGAGATCATGAGAAGTCAAAGATGACTCTTCTGTGATCCTTAGGGACTAGGAAGATGGTATTTCCCTCTTCATTAATAGGAAAGATAAAAGAGGTAGGAAAAGATTTAGGGGAAAAGATAATGAGTTCTGTTTTGGACATACTGAATTTCATATGTCTACTGGACATCCAATACTAGATGTCTAAAGAGAAGTTGCATATATGAGATTGGAGGCCAGCAGAGTTTAGAACAGCAAGGTTAGATTTAAGAATCACCAGCACAGAATTAGTAATTAATTCCATAATGATGATCACAGCTAATAATATCAGAAAAATAATTTGAACTAGGTGTTTCTTCCTAATCTGATATCTCACATGACAACAATACATGTTCATGCTGCATTATAAAGTTTGTATATAGATCATTTTATTAATTAAACAACCTTATGAAATAGGTCCTTTTTATTCCATAATCTCCATATGGCTGTTGGAGTTCAGAGAGGTTAAATGGCATTCTGAAAACAGAGACAGGTAGTGAAAACAGAGCAAAGGATAAAGTACTAGGTTAAAGTCAGGAAGGCCTAAGTTCAAATCCAGACTCAGACATCTGCCTCTGTTTCCTCAACTGTTAAATTTGGGTTCTTTTAAGATAAAAAAAAATTTTGTTTTAAACGGCTTAACACATTACTTGCCACATAGTAAGACTTCATATATGCTACTTCCCTCATCCTTAGTAAGAATGAAAGCCATCTCAACATGTACCCTTTATTTCTTGCTCAAAGACTTTTTTCAACTATTCCACACTACTTTACTTTTTAAAATTTTGTTCTTTCTTAATTAGTCAGCATTATTAAATGCTATTGGCACTTTGTGCTAACAACTAGTAAGTCCCTACCTTGTACCAAACACAGTAACTAACTTCTGAGAATGCAAAGAAAGACAAAAGACAAGCTCCACTCTCAAGGAACTTATAGTCTCTTGTTATTGTTCAATTGTGTATGTGACTCCATGACCCATACTATATATGGAGTTTTCTTGGTAAAATACTAGAAGAGTTTGCCATTCTCCAGGTCATTTTATATGAAAATACTTTTCCAAAAGTATTTGCATTTTAACAGGAGATAAAATCACAGTTAGCTATGGAATAAAGTTTTGAATATGGAATTTATCAATATGACTCTTAGAGAAAATATGTATTCCTCAATATATATGAGGAAACTAAGGCAAATAAGATTAAGATAAAAAGGAAATCAAAGTCAACTTTGACTGCTTTCTTTCCCCCTTTGCACAAATGTAGGTGCTACAATGTTAGAAAAAGACAAAATATTACCATTTTTTTCTGTCAGCTTCATTTTGAAGGAGTACTTTCAGCATCATGTAGTTTATTATCCCAGAAGTATCCTAGTTTAGTTATGTAATAGGTGTTTTACACTAACAAATAATGAAGGTGAGGATGAAATTAAATATTATGAAAAATTCCAAAAGGTACAAATTCAAACATTTCCAGATTATTTTTTTAAACTGCATTGTGACTAAGGAAAAAAAAAAAAAACTCCATCCAATTACATTGGATTTATTCTGGAGATGGTCAAAATGATATAGCATAATACTGCAAAAAAAACGTGGGTCAATGTATTTGTGCCATCCTTATTTTAGGTGCAACTTCATGACAACTAAATTCATCTGAGTCTAAGTTTTCAAATGTAATATAGAAAGTATGAACTTAGAGTTTAAGTAGTTCCAGTTTTTACTCACACTGTAAAGGCTGGGCTGGAACTTGGAATATAGCTGACATTGTGAATTTATTCATGGAATCAAATATGGTATAATATCAAAATGGATTTTCACAGTTTCAGTGAATTTGCATGTGAAAGATTACTTGGAAATTTGTGTTCATCCCCTTTCCAATTGCATTAAAAAGGACTAATTCCATTTTTACTATATTTGTTCACAGTGATTTAGTAGTCTAGATTGAGTACAATAGGAAAAATGTTGTTTCTTCCTCTACTCTAATAAAGAGTGGGTTTAAAATCCAGTCTGAAGTAGAGAAGGACAATCACAAGGTCATTTGGCTTATAGGGCTCTGGTCTTTGAGAAAAAAAAAAAGACGAATTCATATTCCAGTTCTTAACACTTTTATGTTATAAGACTGTGGGCAATTCATTCCAAATTGTCTCCTTAGTTGTTATGGACCCTTTTATAAGTCTGGTGAAGAAATAGTGAGCGCCACATGTGTATAAAGGCCCAGATCACAAAGGGAGGGAAGATATACGTCACTAGCCTCTATTCCCCTTACCTTTTTCCAAGTGAGACTTTTATTCCTATCAGGAAGGGGAATAGGAGGTTGAGACTAGAGATCACCCTGCTATTCTCAGAGAGAGACAGATACTGGGCTAGAATTCCATCAATCTGTTCTCTTCAATATTATTACTTTAGGGGATATGATGAGAGTCCATCTTTCTGATCACTTTGTAATTTGGAGGGAGGGTGGTCCCAAGTTCTGTACCCAAAACTTGATCCCTTTACCATCTAATTCCAGTTCCATAGTGAACACACATAGTGAATAGCAAAGAAGACTAACCAAATCACAATAAAACAGAAATCAGAAATAGCACATAGGAGAAATGTATATGTGTGTGTGTATATATATATATATACACACATATATATATATGTGTATTTAGACAGTAAAGAGGAAGAAGAAAAGAGTTTCAGGCATGGAAGAGAGACAATGAAAATGTCCACAGTTGGGGAATAGAGTACCTTATTGGTAGAATTGTAAGGAGGTCAGAGTACATGAAGTAGTGTACATTATAAGAAAACTGGAAAGGTAGAAAAAGCTAACTTCAGGGAAGGTTTTTTATTTTTTGTAATTTAATCATTTTATTAATAGAACTAGCACATTATTTTTTATTAAACCTCTTTTATTTTCAAAATATATGCATGGATAATTTTTTAACATTAAGCCTTGCAAAACTTTGTGTTCCAATTTCCCCCTTTATCTCCACTCCCTTCCCTAGATGGCAAGTAATTTACTATATGTTAAACAAGGCAAAATATGTTAAATCCAACATATGCATGCATATTTATACAAGTATATTGCTGCAGAAGAAAAATTAAATCGAAAAGGAAGAAAAGAATGAGAAAGAAAATAAAATGCAAGCAAACAACAACAAAAAGAATGAAAATGCTATGTTATGATCCACATTCAGTTCCCACAGTCCTCTCTCTGGGCGTAGATGGCTCTCTTCATCATAAGATCATTGGAACAGGCTTCAAACATTTCAGTGTTAAAAAGAGCCACATGCAACAGAATTGATCAAAATATAACCTTCTTGTCGCCGGGTACAATGATCTCGTGAGTCTACTCACTTCACTTAGTCTCAATTCCTGTAAGTCTCTCCAGGCCTCTCTGAAATTATCTTGCTGATCTTCTCTTATAGAGTCTTCATTCTGGGCATCCACTTAGTTTCCAGTTTTTTGCCACCACAAAAAGGACTGCAACAAACATTTTTGCACAGGTGGGTCTCTTTGGGATCTTTTTTAGGATCTCTTGGGATGTAAACTCAGGGAAGGTTTTAAAAGTCAAAAAGGATGGAAGATGGATTTGGGGTGAATACATTTGACACTTTGAAATTTTAAAGAAACATATCCATGACAATTTAAACAGCTTGCTGAAATTATTCTTAGAAAGCTGACAAGTGCTAAAACATATATTTCTAGAAAAAAAATGCAAACATGCCTCCTGCACCAGTTGAATTAACAGTTAACCAAGTTATTCTTACATTAAATAACTTATAAAGCAAAGATCTTTTAGGGGAAATATTTTAAATTCCCAACATGTATAAATCTTATATTTAATAATATAACATAATAAGTATAATATAATGTGATTTAGTAGTGTATAAGATGAGATGATGATGGAATCCATTGTCTATCACAGATACATCACAAATTCCCTTTGTGCCTCCTTCTCCCATTCCCAGAAATGAAAAGAAAAAAAAATCAGCAAAATATCTAGATAAAAGTTAATGGTGCAAGCTTTCTGTTACACCTTTGAGCTTTTCTTAAAGCTTAAAATAGTTGTTAAAATTAGTATGTAATTGAGATTTTTCTACAAAGTAGAACAGAATCTATCTGTTAGAGCAGGAGACTGAGGAGACAACAGTCAGTCATCATTTGCCTCCACTCCTTATCAAATCACCTTAAACACAGAAATTCCAAATTCTGGAAGCAGAATTCTCCTTAAAGGGAAGAGCACCATACTATACTCTGATTCATTCAAAATATATTTTAACAAATAATTAATATGGGTAATACATGTCTTGTACAAGAAATGGTTTCTACCTAACATAAGCTAATAATCAAGTAATGAAATATATTCTAAATACATGCTGAAAATTATAATATGAAATAGAATGTGAAAGGACATTAAGAGATATAAGAAAAGAAGGAAAGATTATTACTGTGAGCAAGAGGGAAAGTATAACATTTTAATAAAGCTTTGAATTTAATTCTGTATTTGGAGCTGAGGGAGAAGAGGAAGGAATACACGGAACAAGAAGTATAGTTTGTCTGTCATGTAACTTGGGGAGAAAAAAGATAAGATTAAAGGCTGTTGTGCTACTTTAATGGACTGAACTTTTTTTTCTAGTTCTCTTTCCTTGTAGATAATCAGCTTAAGCTACTCTTGAAGAACAGTTTATTCTAATTTCTGTCCAAGATAGCAACATCAAAGGACCTTCCTTTCTCAACCAAGCAGAAGGTGCTCCAGTAACTATAACTTTATGTTAAATATCACATATACATGAATTCATTTTATTTTCTGAATAAAACAAACAAAAAAATGCCTAGCATATACAGCGTCTTTTACTGCTGGTTTTTCTTTGTTTTCTGCTCACTCAGGACTAAAGTTATAGGACAATCATTAAATACAAGTTATAGCCAAAGCCCTGTTAAAAGTGCCCTCTTAGGAATGTCTCATTGCCACTCAGAATCCTTCTGATTTGCTAGCAGCTGTTTCTGCTCAACAATTTTAACACTGAAATAGCACACTGACCTTTTCAGTAGAGGATAGCTGTCTAGAAAGCAGTTAATCTGAGGATGACCTTAGGGTAGTTATAGATGGTGAACTAAGTAGGAGGTTTTAGAAAGATATTAGGAAAATAAAATTTAAAAGTGAGTGTATTTTTTCTGCCTGGACAGCTATATGTAAATTGGGGGAAAAGTGCCTCTTAGACATGACTATGGCCTGACCTTAGTGATAATACCATGTACAGTAATTAGTCCAATTATTTGAGGAAGATATAAAAAAGTGACAGAAGCAATAAGGATACAGTGTTATTCAAAAAGAATTAAAGACCCAGGAGACAGTGGCTTATAAAGGAGTAAATAAATGCAATTTGTATTCTATTTTCAAGGAAAACTTTATTTAATGTATGTAGTTACTTCCCTTCACTGCTGAGAAACCATGATGGGAAATGATGATATAATTATAAGGAAGTAGAAATCTAGTATAACTCTAAAACATGAAAGTTGTGTTTTTAATGATATATGTATTCATAAGAATTTAAGGGAAGAACAAAAGGGAAAATATGATTTGTATTTCTTCTGTCTCTCCTCAGCAATTCCTTCTAAAGCAAAGAGTTTCTTATTATTTTTTATTAGTTGTTTAGGGAACCTTTTGGCAGACTGGTGAAACCCATGAACTCTTTCTCAGCATAATACTGCTATAGATAGGTAAAATAAAATATATAAAATCACAAAGGCATTAATTGGATAGTGAAAATATTTTTTTCTTTTTTTTTTTGCCTAGCCAAATTCTTAGATCATCTAAAAGTTATATGTATATACTCATATCAACTCTCACCCTTTCTAATAATAGTCCCATTTCTTATCCTTTTACTTAAAGCCCCCAGTGTCATCTCACCTCTCATCCTCCAATTTAAGAGAAAAAAAATATTGTTGGATCTCCCATTCCTACCTGAGACTTTCATAACCCTCCTTCTTAGGTATGAACTTCTATTCCTTAGTAATTTCTCCTTTTCCTGGTGCTTCCATGGAACTTGATTTTCTTCTCTCTTGTGAGTTAGTCTGTCCCTTCGTTCATTTCTTCCTATCTCTCTTTCCTTCTGTCTCTCTGTCTGTCTCTCTGTCTCTCTCTGTTTCTCTCTCTCTTCTCTTGTTCTCTTTTTTTCTTTGTTGGTAAAAGTGCTTATAAATATGCATTTTTCTCTTCATGACTACTTTGTCTACCAAGAATTTTGGCCATGTTGCTTCAATTTATGGAATTATTAGTTCTATGAAATTCTTTTACCCAGTAATTTTTCAGGATTAAAATATTTAGTTTCCATTTAAGTTTACATCATATCTTCAAAGACTCAATTATGATTATAATTTAAATTGCATGTAATTGTGATCAGTATGTTAATGTTTTATATTTTACAAGATTTTTATACGATATCACAGATGAGAATATGTTTATTACTTTTTAGTTCCACTCAGCAATAACAATCCATTTCATCTATTTTTCTCTAAAATATTTCAGGTGTTAAAGCTTTTGTATTTATCTTTTTTTAGACTTGTCTAGGTCAGAAAGGGTATGGTGATTTTTACTTTTTCTTTCTCTATATGCATATATCATTTGTTGTTGGTGTTGATATTCGTGTTTAATTTCTCATAGAGAAATTGTTCCATTCTATTTCCTCTATTACTAAAGGAAAAGTTTCTTCCTATCTTTCTAAGAAAATTCTAACTTTACTTATTCTTTTCCTTTCAAACTCATTTTTTCTATATACTATAACTTTGTATCTCTCACTTCATTCATTCTTTGTATATTCTGATATTCTGATTGTAGTTGTTTCAAGGTACTCTCTGTTCCTGGGTTTGTTCCTTCTGCTACCTTTACACCCTTATATTTCTTTATTATTTGGTGACTTCTACTGTGTAATATTTTCCTCTCCAATTATTGGTTTTGGATATTTGGCTCCGACAACTTTATTTTGGTGCTTGATCCATCTATTCACTAGTTATCGTTCAATACTCCTTTTTCCTTTTTGGTTACTGAACTTTTTGAGATTATTTATAACTGGTGTCTTCACTTCTTTTCCTCTCTCATCTCTGTGTAGATTGACTTGAAATTTTATAATTCAATTTAAACAGTGTAAGTTTATTTTTATTACACATTGGTTTATGAATCAAGTTGAGAGAGAAAAAATTAGAGCGAAAAGGAAATATCATGAGATTAAAAACACAGAAAAAAAAAGAAATGAATAGAGCATGTGTTGAATTAAATTCAGTCTTAGATCTTTTTCTGGATGCAGATGGCATTTTCTGTCAAAATTCTATTGGAATTGCTTTGGATCACTGAACTACTGAAAAGAACCAAGCTTTTCATAGTTGATCATCACATATTCTTCCTGTTATCGTGTACAATATATTCCTGGCTCTGCTTATTACATTCAGCATCAGTTCATGTTAATCTTTCCAGGCCTTTCTATAATCAAGTTCATCACTTTTTATAGAATAATAATATTATATTACCTTCATGTGTCACAGCTTGTTGAGCTATTCCCCTACTGATGGGCAGCCACTAAAAGAACTGCTACAAACATTTTTGTACATCTATGGTTCCTATTCCCTCCTTAATGATTTCCTTGTGATACAAACCCAGTTTACTGGGTCAAAAGGTATGCAGTTTATATAGCCCTTTGGTCACAGTCCAGATTTATCTTCAGAATTATTGGATCATTTCACAACTTCACTAACAATGCATTAGTGTCCCACTTTTCCTACATCCCTTCCAACATTTATCATTATCTTTTCCTGTCATCTTAGCCAATCTGAGCAGTGCAAGGTAGTACCTCAGAGTGGTTTAGTTTATATTTCTCTAATCAATAGTGATGCAGAGCATTTTTTCATATAACTACAAATGGCTTTAATTTCATCATCTGAAAATTGTCTGTTCATATCCTATTAATTGGGGAATGACTTGTATTTTTATCAATTTACCAGAGTTCTTTATTTATTTTAGAAATGAGACGTTTATCAGAAATACTGGCTGTAAAGATTTTTACCCAGCTTTACACTTCCCTTTTTATCTTGTTTCTATTGGTTTTGTTTGTGCAAAAACTAATATATTTTAAATTACAAAATCAAATATCTTTTTTTTCAGTCCTCACTCCCCCTTAACTGTTTTCGGTCTTCGATATTGTTCATTACCCTCTTCCCTTTGACTTCTCTCTAAGTTTTCAATATAGTAGATGTCTGGTTTTGATTAGTATTCAATCATTGATTCTCAGTCTCTCATCCTGATTTTTATCAGCAAGTCACTCCTGATAATCTGGGTCTTTGCCAATTTTCCTTGTATACTATTTTACTTTATCATCTCATCAGCTCCCATAGTTTCAATTATGATCTCCTCATTGATGGTACTCCAGTGTACATTTAAAATAAGTTTTTTTTTTTTTATTTTTGTTTGTTTTTTACATCATTATTATTCTTCCAGCATCCATTTCTCTCTTCCTTCTAATGATAAATGCCATTTAACAACCAAAAATAAAAAAAAATAAAGAGAAGAAAAAGAGAGAAATCACCATAACTTATCAATATATTGAAAAATTTCAAAACTATATGCAAAGTGTAATAACCATAACCTCCCAAATCCACAAGGTTGTGTATTATAGATATCCTTTCATATCTCTTTTCCTATATTTTCATTTCAGTTAAGCTTAAACTTGATAATTTTGTTACATTTGACTTTTAAAAATCAATTTATCATTTATGCAACATTTTAAAAAGATTTTGAATTCCAGATCGTGCAAATCATATTTCCAAATTAGCTATTCCATCAAAATAAAACAAAACAAAAAAGCTGGAAAATTAAATGTAAATTCCACTCAGAGTTCATTAGCTCTCTTTGGGAGGTAGATAATATTTTCCCCCCATCATGAATCATTTGGGATCAGCATAGTCCAGTCTTTGATAGCAGATCATCATTATGACATTGTTGTAATAGGACACAATAATCTCCTGGTTGTCTCATTTCACTTTGCATCAATTCATATATGTCTAGGCATGTTTTCCTTTTTTTTGAAACCACCCCCTCATCATTTCTTATAACACAATAGTACTCCAGCATAAATATAGACCACAACTTAATCCCCATTTCCCAATTGGTAAGAATCATCTCAATTTTCTAATTCTTTGCATTACACAAATGCTTCTATTATCTATCTATCTATCTATCTATGCCCTGTTCTTTTTTATTTGCTCTCTTTGGGTTATAGACCAGGTAAGGGGATTCTGGATCAAAGGGTATGCCCAGTTTTATAGCCCATTGGATATATTCCACATTGTTCTCCAGAATGTTCAAATTAATTCAAATCCTACCAACAGTTTATTTGCTTACTCATTTTCACTAAGTGAGGCAGCTGGATGGTGCATTGAATACAGTGCTGGGCCATTAAGCTAGGAAGACTCATCTTTCCCAGTTTAAATCTAGCCTTAGCTATTTACTAACTTTATGATCTTGGGCAAATCACTTAACCAAAACATAGCAAACCATTCCAGTAACTGCCAAGAAAATTCTAAATGAGTTTATGAAAAGTAGGACATGACTGTAATGATTAAACAAAAAAAAAAAAAATCCCCTTGCTATTCTGATATGTGTGATGTGGTATCTCAGAATTGTTTTAATTTGTCTTTCTCTAATCAATAGAAATTTAGTACATTGTTTTCATTAACTTGATTTCTTCTTCTAAAAACTGCCTGTTCATATCTTCTGACTATTTATCAATTGGGGAATGGTTTTAATTTTTATAAATTTGACTCGGTTTCCTATGTGCTTGAAAAAGAAGGCCTTTATTTGAAAAATTATGAAACTTTAGATATTACTTCATTATCTAAAGTACTTTTTAGTAAAATGTGGTTCCCCTCATTATCTCTTTTAATTAGGTGGGTTTTTTATTTGCTTTTGGTTTGTCTAAGATAATGATTGCTACCACTGACTTTTCCACTGATTTTTTTTTTTAACTTAAGCTGAAAAAATAAGTTTCTATTTCAACTCTTTATTTTAATTCTCTTTGTATGTTTCTTCTTCAAGTGTGTCTCTTGTAGATAATATCTTTTTGGATTCTGGTTTCTAATCCATTCTCTGATTTGCTTTCCTTGTATGGGTTAGTTCATCCCATTCACATTCACTGTT